>NC_056729.1:1249134861-1249394861 GCF_019279795.1 Protopterus annectens
TAAGGCCACTACACAGTTTCTCAATGTAGAGATCAAGATACTCAATTTGTGTAGATGACCAATTTATGGTGAATTTCAGGCAAGTGGTAAGTGTATTAATCATACTATAAAATGCAGACAGCTCTTCCACACTACCTCTCCACAATAAGAAGAGGTCATCAACAAAATGTCGATAAAACAAAACATGTGCCTTAAATTCATCTGTGCCAAAGAGTACAGTGTTCTCCCAGTGTGCCAAAAACATGTTGGCATAACTGTTGGCACATGAGGTGCCCATAGCAATTCCATGACACTGAATATACGTATCACCATTGAAAGTAAAAATATTATTTTCTAATATCAATTCCAGGAAGTGACCTAATCAATTTGGACCAATGATAGGTCACTATGTTCTACAAGATATTCATGTACAGACTGGACCCCAAGGTCATTGGGGATAACCGTGAAGAGAGATTGTACATCCAAGGTGACAAAAATTATGCTATCTAGCCCATGAACATCCTTAATACAGTCATAAAGGTCAATGAGGAATTGTTTGTGGAGTCCCTGAGAACAAACTTGTTCAGATTAATTACTGGTCTGAGATGTTTTTCAACATACACTGAAAGGGGTTCAGTGACCCAACCTCCACCCGCCATTATAGGTCTTATTGGTGGATCAAATGGATTTTTATGCACCTTTGGTAACCCCTGTATTATAAGTATGAGGGGATTTGGAACAACAAGATAATCGTAAATGTCCTTAGTAATAAGGCCTCCCCTAAACACATCTATCAAAGAATTAATGACCAAACTAATAGTCAGATGTACATCCTTAATCAAAATTTTCTTATAAAATTTCTTTTCACTTAACATATTTTCCATGGACCTAACATAATGTGCTGTGTCCATAATAGTGATGAGACCACCTTTATCTGCAGGTTTAATCATAATTAATTCATTCTCCTGCAGTTGCCTTAATGCTGTTCTCTCCTTAAAGCTCAAATTATATCTAATTCTCATATTAGTCTTGAAATCAGCATCATAATATTTAAAAAGTTCATCTTCAGTGAGCTTCATATACGCATCAACTAAAGGGTGATTGACAGGAACAAAATCGCTCATCTATGCAGACGCTTACACTAAAGACCTGTACAATCACTTGCATATGTGTATAAACTCATATGTACCAGAAAAACAAAACCAGAGCCCCAAGTAAAAACAAGCTGCCATGGTGGACATCCAGCTTCAACAAACTTTACAATAAATGCAAAACGTTGCTTTTCAAGAAAACAAAGGCAAGGCCCCAACAATGGAAATCCTCCAATGGCTCTTTTGAGAGAAACTTAGCAAGTACAGCCAAGGATAACCAAAAGGCCATTTTTACATGTACGTACATAACCTAAAGAGTAGGACCCAAGCATGTGCAGAACTAGTGGCCAACAATATTACACACACTGACCCCACAGAGATAGCAAACTTCCTAGTGGATAGGTTTGGTGAAAATTTCATTCCCTTATCCACTCCTAACTTACAACAAACCTTCCCCCAAACTCCCCCTCACCCTATATATCTGAAGAGCAGGTCCTCAAAGCCTTGTCCAAGGCAAAAATACAGCCTCTATTGGACCAGATGACATCTAGGGCTGTCTTCTAAACAGGATAATACATGAGCTAACATCACCACTAAGTTTTCTTTTTAATCACAGCCTAACCACAGGCTTTGCTCCTGCAGAATGGGCAACAGCAACAGTTATTCCCCTCCACAAAGGTGGCCTAGCAATAGACCCGGGGAATTACAGATCCATAAGCGTGACCAGCCTCATCTGTAAGGCAATGGAACATATCATTATGGACCTCATAAAGACATAAGTGACCTCCAAACCCTGGATCTTACCCAATTCGGCTTCGTGATGGGCAGATCCTGCCTGTTAAAAATGGTGGATTTCTTTCAAAATCTGACCTAGGCCATTGACGAGGGCAAATCTCTGCATACAGCATACCTCAACCTGGCAAAGGCTTTTGACACAATCCCTTATTCAGGCATTACTGATAAACTTAGCAAACTGAATGTAAAACACTTCATTGTAACATGGTTGGCCAACTGGCTCACAAACCAGACGCACACTATCAAAGTAGGTAACTACACATCCACCAGCAGACCTTTTACCAGAGGAGTGCCACATGGGTCAGTGCTGGGCCCCCTACTGTTTGGTATACACTTTTCAGAAGTTCAAGTGAAAACTAAGGGGTTGTGGCTGACCAAGTTTGCAGATGACTGCAAACTAGGTGCAATTACTGAATCCCCAAATAATGCCAGTATACTCCAGGAGGGTCTCACACTGACCAGTGACTGGTGTATTAGTCATAGTCTCGCACTGAATACAAAGAAATGCATCATCATTCCCTTCTTCACAAAGTCTCCTTTCATGCTATCAAAACAACAACAATATCTTAAGTACCCATGAAGTGGTAAGGAACCTGGTATCACAAGTTGACTGTGACCTTAACTTCAACCACCATGTGTCTGCTGTAGTAAGGAAAGCTTTCTACATAGCATACTTGATTAGTAAAAGCATCACCTTGAGAGCAAAAGAAGTTATAACTCCCCCCATACTTGGCCCATAATTGATTATATCGCCCTGTTTGGCATGTATCATACTAAGCACCTGCAGCAATTGGAGAGACCTCAGAGGTTTCTAACAAAGAAGATAAAGGGGCTCCAGCATGTGCCTTAAACAGACCGAGTCCTTGTCACTATACTCTGTATCATACAGACTTCTTAGGAGAGGCTTGTGCCTAGCCTACAGAGCAATCCAAGACCAAAACCTAATGAACTTACTGCATATCCATAAATCAAACAGGACTAAGGCTACCCATTCAAGGGAACTAAACATGGTGTGCAACTTAAATAGGACATGCTGGAGGGACAGATTTATCTCCCAGTGACTGTCGCATCTTTGGAACAGGCTAACAATTCATGTGAAACAGATCACCTCTATGACATAGTTCAAAAGGAACCTGGACGAGTGGATGGGCACCATAAATTCTTAACTGGGATAGTGCCCACAACCCACCTGGACATGACTATTAACTAGCATTTCTATGGTATTACATTGGGATGAAATGGCTAGGCTTAAAATGACTTCTGGGTCGACAGCCTAATAATCTTGTATGATCCTATTATGCTGGGCCAGCAGGCAAAATAATAAGATGGTAAAACTGAGCTTGGCTTCAAAAAAACATAATCCAGCAATGGGCAATGGTTGACAGTTTATTGATGAAAGATTATGCACAAGTCATAAAAGCATGCTTTGTATCTGCAAGCAGTCATTGTTGGAGGTTTCACAATAAAACTGGTCTAGTGTATGAAGAAAAAGAAATGTGAAGATATAAATAAGGAAGGCAATGAGCATCTGGACGAATACGTCTGAGCCAAACTACATTGTCTCAACAATAAAATGCATCAGTTTATGATTAGTCAGCCCTCAGTGGTCATTTGACATGAAAGGCCTGTAATAAGATGCCATGCAGCGCCATTGTGAGATGATCAGTAAAGTTGCTTAGGTCAAACCAAATGTTAAAAATAACTCTAACCATAATCACTGACCTTTTAGTGGACATTCACATGTCTGGATATAAAAACCCTATTGTGCAGGAGCCATGTTAAGCCTTCTTACTTTGAATGATGGAAGAAGTAATGCTGCTGAAGAAATAGAATGACCTAAACTGTACATATAATCCAAGGACATCAGTCAGTAAAAAGGCCTGCCCCAGATATCTTTAAACTCATTTTGAATGGTTTAATGCCTTCTGTTAGATATGTCTGTATTCCACACTTACATTTAGAACAGGGAATTCATTTTTTTTGGTCAGAAGTGAGTTTAACAAAGTTAGCTCGAACTATAGCAATGTTTTCTAAACATCATCTATCTGTCTGTCTAAACATTCTTCCTTTCTCTATGAGTAAGTTTACATCTAACTAATCTTAACTAAAATAATAAACTACCATATTATACAAACATGTGCTTGCTTACTTTATTTAAACATCAAACACATATTAGCATTAAATAAGTAAATGAGTCTGCATTCCACCTCACAAAAAGAAGAACTCAGGCAAAGTGTCACGGCAAAACCCATAGGCCTGATTCAAAAAAACTTGTTCTCAGTGTTAAGTGACTTACTTTAGTGCAAGGCCTAAGTCACCTATACAGTGAGCAAGTCTTTTGGAATCAGGCCCATAGTTTATTTTAACGAAAGTACTCCCAGCACGTTTCTTTCACCTCATCCTATCCTACTGCCTTTCTACATCTCTCATTTCCTTGTATCACGTACATCTCTATATGCTTACCAATACATCCTTCATCTTTCCAGTCCTATCACTGACAGTTACCTCCATGTACTGCTGCTTCTTTACTTGTTTTTCTTTAATTTTGTATTAAATACAGCTCCACCAGCTCCTTAGCTCAATGTAATCAAGCCTTCTTCTGTCACTGAACTAGCTGTATTTGCCCTCCAGATATTGAATTTATGTCACTTTCACACTCGTATTTACCTTTTAATATTAATGTCATTTTATCTAACATGTCACCACTTCCATTTCTTCAAACCGTATTGTTCTGCTTAAACTAAAACTTTCACCTTCCAGTTCCCACTTTAATTTTTGGGCAAGTTTCAGTCAATGCGTTTAGTCAGTGCAGTTTGTTGCTTCCTCATTGTTAAACCCATTCAGATTTACTTCTCTCACATTCATACATATTCTTGTTTTATCATGAGTTAGCTTTCCACTATTATTTCCTGTATTCTAATAAAGGTTACTTTATTCCCTCTGTCAAACATGTATGTTCTGATATTATTAGCTAAATATTTTCAACCCAGGAAAAAGTAATGCCATGCTTAAAAGCAATTCTATTTTACAAATGAATTCATAAAAAAATATCTATCTAAAAGCATCACCCATTTTCACTTAGGTTCATCACTTCATCATTAAGTCTGCAAGCTTTCCTAGATTAGAGGAAAACACTGGGAATACAGTAGACCAAAACGTATTTTCAGTATTTACTTTTGCTTCTTTAAATAACTCAGAACATGGCACATCTTTACCAATATGGCTCCAGAGACTCAACTCCAAAATGGATTGGACCAAATTAGAGTGCAGTTGTGTTATCACACTCACCAAAATAGATGTCTGAGAAGAATCCCTGCTATATTACCATTCATAATGACTGGGAATTAGTTATAGGTAGAGATCCACTGGTCTGGTAAGACTTGCAGAGCTGTGGATGTCCCCAGGATGGATAGGGACTCCTCTTCATGTTGACGACACTGGCATAATGCTCGGCAGAAAAAGACCACCACCCTGCATCAGCTGCAGTTCTTTTTCTCAGCAGGAAAGCAGTCACCATTGAGCATGCCTATGCAGCCTAAATGTAAGGAGAAGCTTATCCCAGTCTACAGTGTATTGTCTTCCTGAATAACAGAAAGAAGAAATGGCATAAGTGGAAGAGGATCTATTTTATTTACAAAGGAGTAGGAAAAACTAAGGAAGGTCCACGGTACTTGGTAGAAGGGAGTTTGGCTTACAGCCAACACTTATCATTATATTTATACATCTACTGATCTGTTGAGTATGGCCACAAAACTAGACTGCATTCATTATAAGAATTTTTGCTACAGTATCATACGTAACAACTAGGATGAGTATTAAACAGGTGGGAAACCTGGCCAGACATCTACGTTAAATAAATAAATGTGCCCTGCAAAACAGCAGTAGCAGGGCGTAACATGGTCCCTTAGAATATCTTCAGTTGATAATGTCTTCAGAAGTTATGGCTGGAAGTCCAAATAGTTGCTTCACAAATAACTTTGAATGAAACATTTCTAAAGAGAGCATCTGTGGTAACTGGTGTGCCTGCAGATTGCATTTTAACTTGTCTTGCAAGCTTCTTACATGGTGGTCATAGCAAAAAAATACAGTTTTTCAGTCATTTAAAAAGAGTTTGTCTGGATAGTGGTCTGCTCTGCTTCCCTAGCAGAATGGACACAAGGAGTAGTTCTGTTTGTATGAGGTCTTCCGCCCTGTCATGACAGCACCTCAGCTGTACAGGAACATCCACTAGGTCCAAGAGTCATCTTCTTCTATTTTGAGACTTACAGTAGAAGTTGGAGGATTTGGTTGAAGGTCAGATCCCAGACCAGGTTGGACATAAGATAGGAAATGTTCCAAAGTTACACAGTGTCTTTGTCCAAAAAATGGCTATGGTCTTTACGGATCAGTGTCCGCAGTTATGAGATGACACTAGCTGCGGTCATAATTACTGGAAACAATGTTTTCAGGGCAGGAATTTTACTCCAGCTGTGCCATTTAGTTCAAAGGGAGGCAGAGTTAACTTTTCTATGACAAAGTTGGTCACAAGTCAAGGGAACTGATCTCGGAGGCCTCAAGTCAAGGGGACTGATCTCAGAGGCCTCAAGTGAAGGACTGCTTTTAAAAAGTGAGTGAAGGAATGGATTCAGTGGGAATCCAGGGGCAAACGTGTTGTGAAGGCTGGTAAATGTGCTTTTACAGAAGCATATGCCAGGCTTTCATCAATGCAGCAGCATACCCTGGACTAAGGCTGCTTTAATCAGACTGCTCTTGAAGGAGAAATAATCTGTTTGCACCATTTTAAACCTGCAGTATTCTCCGTTCCTCATTTGTTTCTATCTGCTACTCAAACTCCTCTTTACTACCCACTTCTCTATTAATTCTACAAGGTATGCATATTGTAAATAGCAGTACTTACCCCTTTATCAAATTAATTTCTTGAAATCCATATTCTGAACACAAAATAAGATGGTTATGACTGCAGACAGAATCATAATCTTCTGTGCTACACATTTACTTTGTAATTGTCAGAAAAATGCTAGTTTCCTTGCCATGTGATTTGTTCATGTACATAATGACATTTACTACTCATCTACTTTGTATTTGTCAGGAACGCTGTGCACTTATTCATGTGCTTGGTTAGCATCCCTGGGCTAATCCTAAAATGTCATGTCATTTATTCATGTACATACATACATACATGCATGTATTAATTTATTTATATTTAATTATTAGGAAAGTCTGACCAGGCAAAGAACTGTTTTAACAG
Source organism: Protopterus annectens (assembly GCF_019279795.1). Taxonomy (NCBI): domain Eukaryota; kingdom Metazoa; phylum Chordata; order Ceratodontiformes; family Protopteridae; genus Protopterus; species Protopterus annectens. Next base: position 1,249,141,975 of record NC_056729.1, read on the forward strand.
AGGCCACGTTATACACATTTGCAGAGGCCAAGTAGCACAAGCTAAAAGTAAAAATATAGGTCATAAAACTGAGCTAAATATAATGGAACAGGTGACTGCCATATTAATTCTGATGTATTTATTACATGTTAAAGTCACACACATCTAAAGAACATTCCATTATTAGTTCACAGCTTATGAAAAGTCCCACTGAAATTTTAGTACAAAGACGGCAGACAAGGCACATACAGATTTTTTTCCAAACATGTAAGCAGGTGACAAAGTATGACGTGTTAATGCTACTTACTTGATTTGGCTGCATAAAGGGTGGACTTGGTAATGGTGTAGGTAAAAGGGCAGGAGTGTTTTGTTGAAAGGTGCGAGTTCATTGGGATTTTAGAAGTTGCATGGGAAATGATTAGAATAAGATGGGGACTTAGCAATATGGGTGTTATACAAGTACAGGACTGTTTTGCTGATAGGTATATTTTCAATGGGTTTTTAAACAGTATACGAGATGAGATAGTTCAAATGTTTGTTGGGACAGAGTTTCACAGATGGAAGAATACAGGTAGTCAAGGTTATGTTAAATTTTTGTGGTACCATGGATTGGTTCAGTGAATGTAGTTCTCTATGCACTGTTGGCATTTTCATTTTTTACAAATCTGTAAAACTGCTGCTGCTTTGTTTCCAAACATTAGCATTAGTAAGTAGTAATGGGGGGAGGGTGCTGAGAGTAGAGTGGCAGCACTGTGTTCATTTGTTATTTGACATTATTTGCTGTCTGTGACTACTTATTCCTTAAATGCTTTGAAATTAATGTGGGAATATATGATATCTGATCACCATGGGAGATCACTCCAATGAAAACATATAGAGTTTACGTCCTGTCCCTCAATGACTTTTTTTTCTGGCAAATCATCACAGATTGCAATCTGTTATTAATGCACGCCATTAGAGTTTCATAGATCTTATTGTTCAAAACATGCATGTGAATACAACACTTGTTCTGTTAACTTTAAGTGAATTAGAGTTCTCTGCTATCTAAGACTGAGCTGTTAATGAACTCCTTCCTATAGTCAAAGATACAAGGTTTGAATCCTTCCCCATCCATTTGCTGTTTGTGTGACTTTACACAAGTCACTTAACCAGGCAGTGTTCTTGGGTAACTTCTGAAAAGGAACAATTTGTCCAGTGGGGTTACCCAGCTAACAAATGAACAGGTTCCTCATCCATGTAAATCAGAACTCCTCCCTGACCCAATTAAAGTGCAACTTGGACAACTGGATAGGGAACAGCAAATTCATCCCTGGCTTGGCACCTATGTCTCTAGTGGACACAGGCAACCTGTAAATGGTTCATCTACCAGGACCCTGTTTGTAAAATGTTTCATCTCCCAATCCCCTGCTTACACTTACCAAGTGTACCAGAACTTGTCAGAGACTTGGGATGCATGGCTAGGCTTAAAAAGGCCCTTGCGGTCATTAGCCTAATAAATACTTATGAATCTATAAAATGTGCCCTTGTTGGGCCTTTGTTCCCATCCCTCATTATTTTTGGCTTTGTCAATCATTCTTGATCAAAGTAGTAGAGAGGTGCTTTGGTCTGTTCCTTGTAGAATTTGTGACTTACTGGAAAACTGTTGTGGACTGCAAGTCACTAAATCATGGGCATATTGCTTTGAATCCTTCAGAAAATGTTTACAAATGCAAAACTTATTATTCATGAAACTAAGCGTATATGAGAAATATTTAACATCTGTTCCTGATTTTTAGATTTTCTTGAGCTAAGAAGTTGAGAGGGCAGAAAGTATGTGAAGTGTGTGGCACTGTATGGTTCTAACAATGAGTTTGGGCTTTACTAGGAAAGGCTCACCCAGACTCTGCTACACTTTGCTGTGAAGGAAAGGTTAGTTTGCCTTTTATTTGTTGTATTCTGTATTACTTTATTGCCTTTTTATATTTTGAATACTGTGATTTGTTTTCTTTACCTTGTGTTCTACTTGTAGTCTGCTTTTAACTGCATATTAAAACTTCAAAAGAGACCACAGCTCTGTCTCTTGTGAGTCAGGCAGAAATGTTTTCCCACCCTGTTACCTTAAATACCACTGTCTTTCTAGCTGCCTGCCCCTTATGTTAATTTGACCATATATCTCATTTCCTCTCTGCTTTCACTGGCTTGTGTGAGTAAGCACAAAATTATCATTTTGTGAAATCACTCCCCTTCAACTATTTAAATTTATTGGCCATCCTACTGTATTCCATAGTACCAGAATACAAAAGTGACCACCCCCTTTCAATCTATCTTGCCGTTTTAAAAGTAGTGACTCCCCACTACAACTTTTTAGACAGGTAAAAAGTACAGTTTTGTACCTACCATAAATGTAGATGTTCGAAGATCCACATTGCTGCAGTCCTTACACTTGGGTAGTCCGCTGTCCTCGGTCGGCCCGAATATCAAAGTATAAGGCTGACGTCGGTCAAGGCGCATTAGACTGACATCAGGACGTCAGGGTACAAATGCGCATGACCGACGTCATATCCTCAGTCTTTTCTTGCCCCAGATGTCAGAAGACCCTAAAAGAAAGGTCAAAACCAAAAGACAGCAAACAACCAACCAACCACCCTTGCACTAATAATATGTACAATATATACAATATACACAATATTTACAATCCAACCCACACAACCGCCTCTAACTACAGAGGGGAAGGAGGGAGGGTAAATTGGACTGCAGCAATGTGGATCTTCGAACATCTACATTTGTGGTAGGTACAAAACTGTACTATGTTCTTCATCTCACATTGCTGCAGTCCTTACACTTGGGTAGAATCCCAAAGCAGAGGTAAGGGCGGATGGCAAAACTATAAAGAAGCAGGAGCTGCCAAAATGCCCTGTAAAATAGCAGTGGCAAAACCAGCCCTAGATTTAGAGTAAAGTGGAAGGTGATAATGCTTAGAGAAAGTATGCACTGAACTCCAAGTAGCTGCCTCCAAAATATCTTTAGTTGCCACCCCTTAAAAAGCTGTCAAGTGGCAGTAGCCCTAGTGGAATGAGGCCTAATCCCAGCTGGAATCTCCTTGCCATGATGGGAATAACAGAAAGCAATGCAAAACCCAATCCACTTAGAAATAGTTTGTTTTGACACAGGCTTGCCCTGAGAACTCAAAGCAAAAGAAACAAATAACTGCTGAGACTGCCTGAACCCTTTAGTTCTGCTCAAATAATATTGCAACTGCCTGTGTACATCTAAAGTGTGCAAAATCTTTTCCCCTTTATTTTGGGGATTTGCATAAAAAGTAGGCAAATGAATAGTTTGGTTTAAAGCCACACTAGAAACCACTTTAGGCATAAAGGAAGGATTAGTACGTAAAGATACCCTATCCTTATGGAAAATTAAGAAAGGCTCAACCGCCATAAGGGCCTGCAATTCAGAAACCCTTCTTGCAGAGGTAATGGCCAACAAAAAAGCAGTCTTCCATGATAAATATTTCAACTCAGTAGTAGCTGCAGGCTCAAAAGGTTGTAGAGTAAGTTTCTCCAACACAAAATTGAGATCCCAAGCAGGAGTAGGAGCTCTACGTGGGGGCCTTATATTCTTTGCCCCTCTAAGAAATTGCTTGAACAAAGGATGAGAAAACAATGGTGGGTCACAGTCATAGTGAGCCGAAATTGCTGCAGCATGAACCTTAATAGAAGAGAAGGACAAACCTTTGTCCAGTAACTCAGTAAGATATTGAAGAGCCACACTTAAATTAGGCTCAGAAACATCAAAATCCTTTGCTGCACTTGAAAATAAAAATCTCTTCCATTTATCTGCGTACACTTTCCTTGTACTAGGCCTTCTAGCTTCCAAAATAACATTCAAAACTTGCTGTGGAAGTTGAGACCCTCTATGGTTCAAAACAGAATATGCCAGGCTGTTAGGTGAAGAGAGTGAAGCTTGACATTGAGTAAACGACTGTTCTCCTGAGACAACAGGTGTGGAATCGAAGGCAAAGGCCATGGAGGCTCCCGTACCAGACTTCTCAGTAATGGGTACCAGTGCTGTCGAGGCCAATCTGGAGCTATTAAAATCATCTTTGGCTTGTCCTGTCTGACCTTTAGAAATACCTTTGGGAGGAGAGGCAGAGGTGGAAAGGCATACACATGAAGACTGCTCCAATTGAAAGAAAGAGCATCCACTTTCCAAGCTGTGGGATGAAACCTTTTCGTGCAAAACTTTGGCAGCTGGTGGTTTAGTGGAGAAGCGAACAGATCTATGTCTGGAGTTCCCCATGACACTGTCAATTTCTGAAATACATGAGGATCCAATTTCCACTCGTGGGGATCCATAATTCGTCTGCTCAACACATCTGCTAAGGAGTTCTGTGCTCCCAGCAGAAACCTTGCCTGAAGATTTAGCTGTAAACTGAGAGCAGTCTCCCACAAAATCATTGCTTGCCTGCATAGAGGATAAGAACGTGTTCCCCCTTGCTTGTTGATGTACCACATGACAGTTGTGTTGTCTGTTAGAATCAACACCTGCCCTGGAAGAAGTAAATCCTTGAAAGCTATTAATGCAAACTGGACTGCTAACATCTCCTTCAAGTTGATATGTAGATGTTGTAGTCTGGCAGGCCACTTGTCTTGTATCCACTTTCCATTTAGATGAGCTCCCCAAGCTTTGTCTGAGGCATCTGTCGTTAGAATCTGACTCGCCTCTGGCCGGGTCACAGAGAGTCCCTTGTTTAGGTGACATTCCTGAGCCCACCACAAAAACTCCTTTTGAATGCAAGGTATTATCTGAATGACAGTGTCCAGATCCTGGCAGTGCTGTGTCCATACATTTTGAGATACCATTGTAGCTTCCTCATATGCAGTTTGGCATTGGGAAGCACCAGAATACAAGATGCCATGAACCCCAAGGCTTGAAGGACTGTCCTTGCAGTCAGCCTGGACTGATGAGACAATTGATGAAAGTAAAGGGAAAGATTCTTTTGTTTGTCCGGGGTCAAAAAGGCCATCTGGGATGCTGTATTCAGTCTTACACCCAGAAAGCACATGTCCTGAGAGGGTACTAGACTGGACTTTATTTCGTTCACAGAATACCCTAGGCATCTTAGCACTGCTATCACATATTCCAAATGATGAAGAAGCTCGTCCCTTTCTTGAGCCAGAATCAGGCAATCATCCAAATAAGGATAGATCTGTATTCCTTTTAGCCTGAAGAAAGCTATCACTGGAGCCAGAACTTTCGTGAACACTCTGGGCGCAGTAGATAAGCCAAAGGGCAATGCAGAGAACTGATAATGAGAAGTCCCAGCCCGAAAACGCAGATACTTCCTGCAACTCAGTCTGATAGGAACATGAAGGTAAGCCTCCTTGAGATCCAAAGTTACCATCCAATGATCTTTGCCCAGCAGAGGTAAAAGCTGTTGTAACGTCAACATTTTGAACTTGGGAATGTCCAGATAAGTGTTGAGGATAGATAAATCCAAAATTGGTCTCCACGTGTTCCCCTTCTTTGGTACTAGGAACAGGCGAGAATAAAACCTAGGCCCACTTCTGGCATAGGGACCGGCTGTATGGCCCCTATTTGAAGTAGCAGAGAAATTTGTTTGTGAGCCTCTATTCTTTGCTGAGGAGGAACGTCTGGCATGCCTTTGAAAGGAGGCAAGGTATGGAAATAAAACCTGTAACCTTGGTGTATGATATCCAATACCCATCTGTCTTGGGTAATTAAACTCCAATTTTCCTTGAAAAGTGCCAACCTTCCTCCCAAAGGTGCTGCCAGACGAGAAGGCTCTGGCAGCTGAAAAGGTAGGTCATTGGGTCTGTTTACGAAAGGACTGACCCCTGCCCTCACCCGAAGACTGTGCAAGTGAACTCCCTGTTCTAGGCCTGAAAGAGCCCTGAGCTCTGCCCCTACCACGTCTAGATCTACCCCTAGACTGGGAATCATAAGAAGGATACGTCCACCCCTTGGTAGGCCAATTTCTACTAAACTTCGGAGGCTGAACCTGCAAAAAATCTTTTTAACAGTCTGCATAGACTTAGCCTTGTCTTCCATTTTCTTTAAGACTGCCTCAACAGGTGAACCAAACAACACATCAGATTGTAAAGGAGCATCTAAAATCCTTGTCTTAACATGGTCAGATAAATTCTGATCCCTCAGCCAGGCGTGCCTGAAGAACTGACCCAGTGGCAGCCACCCTAGACGAGGCCTGTACAGCATCAAAACCACATTGCAAAGAATGCTTACCCACCTGTTCAGAAACATGTACTAAATCTTGTAACTCTTTACACTCAATACCTTCCGCCAGAGCATCTACCTTAGACTTCAATTGAGAAAGTAGATAGTTTTGGTATTTCAACATGTGAAACTGGCAATTCAAAGCCCTCATAGCTAGAGTGGAAGAAGTATAGACTTTCTTTCCCCATCTATCCAAAGCCCTGGCCTCTTTATCTGGAGGAACCGGATTTTTAACAACAGAAGCCTTAACACCCTTAGGCCCCTGACTAACAGTTTCTGGGTCCGCCCTAGGACTCTTAAGATACTTATGAGCTTCAGGCACCCTGTAATACCTATCCGGTTTAACAGGAGCAGGAGGCAAAGAATCAGGATTAAGAGAAGCCTCTGCAAACACATCTTCCACAACATCCAGAACAGGAGGTATAGCCAAAGGCCTATGCTGGGGTAAAAACAAAAATTCCCTAAGCCTTTTCCTGGAATCAGAGAAGTCCTGACCTTCCCACTTAAAATGCTCCCTCATGGAATGAAGAGTCTCTGAAAAAGAAAAATCCTTAGGAGGAGAAGCAGAAGGAGTAGAATCATCCACATCAGAATCAGAATAAGGAGAATACTCCTGCAAGTCTTCAGCCGAAGACATTGAAACATCCGAAGCCTGCTCAAAACTCCCCAACTCAGGTTCCACCCTAGGCCTCTTATCAGGAGGGGGCAAAGAACCTCTAATCAAAGTAATCAAATCTTCTGCCATTTTAAGCATATGCTTCTTGGGCACAGATCCTGAAGAACTAGGAGTGACACCAACTGAAGCTAAACCTGGCCTGCCTCTGGGAGAAGCCTTGGAAACAGAAGGAGAGGGCCTAACCACCCTAGGAAGGGAGGGGAGTACAGTAACCTGAGAAGCCCCTTCAGCCTGACCTGCCTCTTGAGAGGCCACATCCTGCAAGAACAAAGTCTCCCCCTGGGACTCCAGAGAAACCTCCGGCGGAACCACCGGCTCCACCGACACCTCTAAAGAACCGGCGTCCGGTATGGACAACTCTTCTTGCCTGGGCTTAGCTGCTTTATCCTTGCGCTTCTTCGAAGAAGCGGACGCCGGAGCATCCGATGGCATATTATAATTGCACCGCTTCCCGAAGACTAACCTGGCACAATCTAACCTTCTCTTAATAGTGCGCTTATTGAATCTAGCACAAAAGCGACACCCAACAACGTCGTGCTCAGGCCCTAAACAAGGAATACACAAAGTATGATAATCTCTATGCGGTATCTGTTTCCCACAAGAAATACAGTTATTCACTTTTTCTGACATCCGGTAAACCACTGAGGCAAGAAAAAACTAAAATATTCCCCAACGGGGTACTTAGCCAACTTTGACTCGGTCTGAAACTCCGAATTCAAAAAATTTCAGAACGCCGAACGGCACTTGCAACGCTGCTTCTGCATCGGACCATGCGGCAAAAAAGACTGAGGATATGATGTCGGTCATGCGCATTTGTACCCTGACGTCCTGATGTCAGTCTAATGCGCCTTGACCGACGTCAGCCTTATACTTTGATATTCGGGCCGACCGAGGACAGCGGACTACCCAAGTGTAAGGACTGCAGCAATGTGAGATGAAGAACATCTTAAGTTACCTACTTTCGCATCTAACTTCTCTAGTTCACACTGCAGTGTTTAGGATAAACAATTTTTTTTCATCTTACCTTTAAGCATACCTCTGACTAGCACTTGCTCTAATACCTGCTGGAAAGCACTAGGAAGCCTTAAACTGATACAAGCACTCAACTCTCCTTGTTAATAAGGAGAAATTAATCAGAGGCACTAAACAGCCTATAATTGCAAAGTAGCTAGCTAAGGTAAGGGAAAACAGCTCCTGTACTTTACAAAAAAAGCACCAAACCAGGCATGTCCAAGGGTCAGCTTCCAGTGATTTCTCCTGTCCACCTGGTGAATCTGGGCATACTGGGGCAATGCAGCAATTGTCTCATGTAAACAGACAACCCTCTCCTCCTACCACCCAACACTACAACCTGTGAGAGATGCACTTACATAGCCAAACTGGAAGCAAAGCTCTCTCCATCCAAGATTGTGCTAGGCAGTCAAGAGGAGAAAGATAACACCCGCACTACACCTCAAGCAACACATAGCCCTTCTAAACCCACATCACCAACAACAACACATAGCAACACTAAATCCACATATGCGGAGGCCCTTAACTGTAACCTGCCCAAAAAACAAGGACCTCCGAAGCTGAAATGCAAACACCAATCACAACCAAAGTGTCAAATAGTTCACAATACCAGTGTGCCACCCAGCAACAGTCCCTAAGGCAAGACAATGTACCTAACACTTTAGTCATAGGTGACTCTATAGTTAGGCACACTGATATCCCACTCACTAGGCTGAACAAGGAGAAAATTAGTCAGCTGCCTGTCGGGTGCCAGGATCTGCCACATAACACATGCACTCAAGTCACTCCACAAGTACAAATATGACTCTGTCACTGTCCATGTTGGAGTGAATGACTTGAGATGTACCTCCCTGGACTACATGAATTGAGACATGAGCTCTCGGATCATGTGGCCCAGGCAGGTATGACCCTAGCCCTGAATAACATCCTGCCTTCGCCCAGAATGATACCACAATATAAGGACAAAATCATTGACTTCAACAATCAGCTAAGCTTCTGGTGTCATTCAAAGGGGATAAAGTATCTGTCTGCTTGGGACGACATGATCGACAGACCACGATGCTTTGCCAGAGATGGTCTGCACCGGTCTGTCACCCCTGGGATTCAGGTTACTGGCTAAGGATCTTGCCACCCCTATAGTGCCTTTTTTGGGCAAAGTTCAAAGGACAAAACCACCACTGTAACAGGTACAAGCATGCAAAATCTGAAGATAATGCTACTCAATGCTAGAAGTCTAAACCTCAAAATGCACTCTCTCAAGGCACTAAATGGAGAACATCGATATCTGTGCAGTAACTGAGACCTGGTTCAAGGCTCCAGAGAGCACCCCTGCAATACCAGGCTACAACTCTTACCACACTTTTCGGCCACCAAACCAGGATCAAAACACTAAAGGTGGATGAGTGTCCATATTCACCAAGGATATTCACACCACCAGGTTAGTTGCCCAACACAATGCGTCTGAAATTCTCCAGGTGCAACTAACACTAGGTAAGACTGCAATCCAAATTGTAGCTTGCTACAGATCACCCACCATGCCCCACGATTCTCACTACACCTTTCTAAACATACTGGAAAATATTAAGATGCAACCAAACACCCTAATACTGGGTGACTTCAACTACCCTGCCATTAACTGGGAAAACTACTCGTGTACCAACACCTTTGCCCAACGATTCTTGGAATTCATCAATTCCAATGCCTTGGATCAACAAATCCGTTGTCCCACCAGGGGCTCCAATATCCTAGACCTGGTCATTACCAACATGGGAAATTGATGCTCCACACCTATGGTCACTCCCTCATTGGTCAGGTTAGACCATAAGCTAATCACCCTTATCATTCACATCCCACCCCCACCCCCCAGTAAGGAAACCTCCATAAAAACCTTCTCCAAAGCCAACTTCATGCTACTCAAGTCAGAAGTGACAAACTTCATGACACCCATGCAGATGGGAACTGAAAGTTCAACTGCTGAGTCCTACATGAAGGCACTGTACAAGCACATCCACTCATGCATGAATCCTGCCATCCAAATATAGAACCGAGATGCTCTCCTCAAAAATATGAAGCCAATCTGGTGGTTCCCTGCCATAAACAAACTTTACAACAAAAGGAAGAATGGTTGCAGAAAAGAGAAAAATCCCAGGATGCAAAAAACTCCCTTACCAGCCTCAGTAAGAAGCTGAGACCCCTCATTAAATCCTCCAAAACTAGTTATGAAAATAAAATTGCCAAAGATTCCAAAGACAATCACAAGGCATTCTATAACTATGTCAAGAATATAAATGGCAATGCTCAGATCTGCTCTAAGCTACAACAGAATGGCATTAAATATACTGATCCCAAGGATATTGCCAATATCCTGGTAGATCGATTCAGTGCCAACTTCACCCCCGTCTCACCCCCTAATGGCCCATTCTCAATACCCGAAGACTGTCAAATTCCAGTAATAACAGCAACACAGGTAAAAAATGCACTCTCCAAAGCTATGAATACAGCATCCATGGGACCAGATGGCATCCATGGGACCAGATGACATCCCGGGCTGTGTACTACATGGACTACAAAATGAACCTCACCTAAGTGTCATGTTTAATCATACCCTCACCTCAGGCTTCATGCCCACTACGTGGTGTACAGCTACAGTTATCCCACTCCACAAGGGGGGATCCCCCTTGGATCCCTGGAACTACCGCCCCATCAGTCTGACAAGCCTTATCTGCAAGGCCATGGAATGGATTATCATGGAACATATAAACAAAGACACTGGCAACCTTCAAACACTGGACCCCACCCAGTTTGGGTTTGTGAAGGGCCAATTTTGTCTCCTGAACCTGATTGACTTCTTCGAATCAGTCTCCAGAGCCATGGACAAGGGTAAGGCGGTCCACACAGCCTATCTGGACCTCACCAAGGTCTTTGACGCCATTCCCTACTCTGGAATCATAGATAAACTTACTAAGCTGGGCATTAATCCCTACGTCACTTGATGGGTTGCCAACTAGCTTACTGACAGAACCCACACTGTAAAAGTAGATGACTCCAAATCCAGCTTCAGACAAGTGGAGCACCTCAGGGTTCAGTCCTGGGACCACTCTTGTTTGGCATCCACTTCTCTGAAGTACAGGCCAATACTAAGGGACTCTGGCTAACAAAGTTCACAGATGACTACAGACTGTGAGCCATTATTGAATCTCCAAATGATGTGGATACTCTACAAAAGGGCCTTACAGAAACAGATGCTTGGTGCCAGAGCCATGGGCTCATGCTCAATGCCATGAAATGTGTAGTTATCCCCTTTGGGAAAAAAACATGTAGCCATGAATTACCACATAGGTGTCAGTACACTAAACACTGAAAGTGTGATAAGAGACTTAGGGACACAGGTGGACAGTGGTCTCACCTTCGATAACCACATCGCCACAACAGTCAGGAAATCCTATGTGGCACACCTCATCACTAAGGGCTTTTCATCCAGAAAAAAGGAGGTCATTGTCCCACTGTACTCATCCCTCATTAGACCCATTATAGAATACAACACCCCATTTGGTATGTACCTCTCAAGACACCTGCAACAACTGGAAAGACCGCAGAAATACCTCACTAAAAGAATCACAGGCCTAAAGCAGATGTCCTATGCTGTCTGCCTTAAAAAACTCCAGCTATACTCTGTCGCATATCGTCTACTCAGAGGCAATCTCTGCTTAATATACAAGGCCATGTCAAACCCAGAGCTGCTGGACATGCTACACTTAAAGAAATCCCAATCCCTCAGAGCCACACGCTCCAGGGATCTAAACCTTGTCATCATAATAAACAAAACATGCTGGAGGGATAGGTTCCTGACCCAAAGACTCCCCAGACTCTGGAATAGACTGCCCATACATGTCAAGCAGAGTGCCTCTTTGGCCCTCTTCAAAAGGAACCTTGACAATTGGATGGGAGAAAGGAAATTCACCTGGGGGATCACGTCAGTCGCTATGCTAGACAGGTGTCCAGGAAGTAAATAGTGTGAGAAGAAATAGTCAGAAAATTGTTATGGCTAGGCTTGTATAGGCCCTAGGACCGAGAGCCTAGTACCAACCTATGAACCTATGAGATGAGATTGATTTCGGAGACATTATTTGTTCAGCTGATCTGAAGCAGATATCCGAGGTGTACAGTCATACATGTGGTTGTAACTGATGGTCATATGTGCATGTCTGTGTTTGCGTGTGTACATGTTTGCTTGTGCATGCACATGCAGATGCCACAGTTATCAAGTGACCCTGATTTTTTTTTCTTATTTGTGGTCTGTTGAAAAAAATGTTGCTTTCTAGTAAAATGTTGGACTACGGTACTTACATGGCACACGAGAGTTTCAGACTTTGCTCTTCAGAAAATACTTGCCAATGCAAAAGATGCTACACTAGCAACTTCAACTATACAAGAGCAATTTTAAAATCCATTCCTAATTTTGTGTCTTGTCTCAGATTCTTGAGAAATGAGGCTGAGAGGGCCATGAATGCACAATAGTTTATACTGGATTTTTTCACACAGCAGTGAGCTGAAATACATGTTTGGGTCATTATTTATGTATTTGTTCATTCATTTAATCACAAGCAAACATCTGAAGTGCACAGTTATACAATGGGCTGTTACTGTGTGTAAATACTTATTTCCTGCATCCCAGAGTAGTTATGGTGGAATGGAAGGAATGTATAATACTAAATAGGGTATCTTTGTATGAACCATGTTATTTCAATACAATCCTTGGTTTCCTCTTTTTTTTAGTGCTTCATTATATGTTATTTGACTATGAATCCCAACATGTCTCTTGTAATCTAATGGCTTGACAGATGCATTTTCAATAAATGTGAGCTTCATGGGAAGAGAAGTTTATTGCTGCTCATACCAAGTATGTTTTTAAATGAGTTTTTTTGTTTTGTTTAACAAATGGCCGTCAGTGTTTTTGCTGTAAAATTTGAAATAAAAGGTTTAAATTAAATCTACATTTCTGTGATCATTGTAAAAGTAAAGAAGAAAATAGTATGTACACTAACAGGTTTGGACAGTATTTCATGGTAATCGGGGTGAGACTGTCAAGTAATGGGATATTGGTCTGGCTCCATTACCTTACCCAGGGCCCCATTTGACCATTATTGTAAGAGAATAATGTAGAATTGTTTCCAGAGTCCTTAGAAATCACTCTTTCCCAGAAGCTATTGTGTAAGTAGAGACACTGGGTATAAAATGGCTTGTTCAGCTATTCTGAGATATTTGAGATATTCTACTTGGTGGCTGTGTGCTGAAAGACCGGTTAAATAAGTGTTGTAGATGTAATTATTCAATAAGGCTCTCATACAGAGAATGGTTACAGGTGTCTTGTGATAAGAGGCACAGATGGGTATCTATAAGGGTGAAACATAATGCACTTGAAACTCACGTACTTTGTAGTCTTAAGGAAAATGTCTGTGTGTTTACCTGTTTTGTTTGTAACACTAGGCTAAACCTGAAATGGTCCGTAGCCATCAATGTTTTACCCCACTAAATTATGAAAAGGAAATAAATATCTTCCACTTTGCCACACATTATCTCCTGTTGGTATGTTTTCTGGCTTCCTGCAATATATGAGGCATCTTAACAGGGAAAGAATTCCATAGTTAAATTAAGTTTCCAGCTATCAGGTTGCGAATTTGAGGTTGGGATGTACCAGGGTATCCATATGAAAGAGAATGCAGTGTAAAAGATAAGGAGATTCTCCCTGCGTCGATGCAATGGTTAGAAGAAACAGTACTATCTTGGACAAAAGGTTTTATTATGATAAGATCTGCTTTCCCTTGTCTTACTTTGAGTAAGATCTTAAGGAAAAGGAGAAATAGTGATAAAGCATAAAGTAGCCGCCTTTTCCATGGGGATGAAAACCCATTCATTGTCTAGACCTTCTTTTTTTGAGTTGATGTTTTGAGAGGAAGAAAACCGATCTATTTTCAAAGGCACTAAAGCATGGTTATGCTATGGAAAACTGTGGGTCTGCTTTTCACTTATGGAGGTTTAGGGTGGTTCTGCTTAGTTGGTCTGCCAAGTACATGTGAGCTGAAGTAATGCAAAAAATTGCCAAATAAGATTCTGTTGAATGGCCAAATTCAAGGCAATCCTGGATAACCTGAGGAGCTGGTAGGAATAGATTCCCCAGTCTGTTGAACTTCCACCACCTTGATATTATCTGTGGTTATTTAAAGACTCTTGGACACCATACTGAGTTGAATATTTAAACAGCATACAATACGGCTACAGTCTCAACAAAATTATATCAGTTTCTGTACCTTTGTTTCCACCTCCAAATCTGATGCATAGATACCTTGGGGGTGGGGGTAAATAATGATATACATGATTTGGTTAGTACCTAGAAAACCACTATCTGAAATCCTTTTGGCTGTTGCTGTCATACAGTACTCCTCTGCTGCTTGTAGAGAAAAGGACCTCAGAAGGGAGGTATTTTAGAGGAATGGTTCAGTCTTCCCTCTCCTGGTATACAAGACTCTTACAATGAAAGTCTTCTTCAGAAAAGGTATGAGACTGAATTTCAACATACTGATGAAGGAAGAGATTGTGTAAACCAGTGTTCTCATTAGTTCCTCCTGGAAAGTGGCAGGTGTTAAGACAGCCATCCATGTTACTGGTAAATGTAGATGCCTTTTATTTTATTTTTATTTTCCATTTATTAACCATTATACAACAGTGATCCACAGAGTACCTTTTCTCAGATTCTATCTAGCTAAGAGATTTGTTCAGACTTGCACAGAAGGCAAATTCCATATTAGGTTGTTGATGCCCAGAGGTAGGTATTTGGCAAATACCCACATACAGCTGATAGGGTATGGAAGTGAGCTGAAAATGCTGTGCCCTTGCAATGAATCTCTCAGGAAACCTCCACATTCCTTGAGATTGGGGATTTTGAGCAAGGTATATTTTATGTCCTAACAACAACGGGAGAATTGGCCTGTAGGTTTAGCATTTTGACATTCTTTATGGCAAGAAATTTGTTTAATGCAGAGAAATTTGTGATGGCTCACCAAAGCCCATTGTTAATGGGCAGCAAGGGAGAAGACTTATTTAATTTTATATTTATTTACTTTAACTGCAAAATCACTGGGTAGCAGTAGTTTCTATGAGTACAAGACAGCAAGGGGCAAACATACATATTTAAATAAATAGATACTTTCTTAAACAGAAGTATACATACATTCAAAAAGACATAATTCAAAGGCTTATTACCAGATAAAGTGGTATGAATTACAATGAATTTTTGTGCTTTTGTTTTCTTTAGGAGACTAGCTTTCCACAAAAGACAGCATGAATGTTTATCACCACCGTAATTAATCCTTTCCATAAATAACCAGATGGAGAAATCAAGCAATGGCATAATTAATAATCAATATGGTTATTCAAAGCCAGAGCCTCGGCAGCAGCCTAACACTCACAGTGGTATGTGTAACGTGGTTTAGTGGCCGTAAACTTAAGATGTCATGATGCATACTTTATTATAATTGCTTTTACCACAGGCTGTAATAAAAAAAACAGATCAAAATCTAATAATAAAAAAAGAGAGGTTCATAGCAATTCTATAGTACTAAAATCTAAACAACCTTCTAATTAATGTAACTATAGCAGACTCTTGAAAATGATAGCATTAAGACTGTCAATATGATAGTTAAAGGTCAAATGAGAAGCATCAGATAGAGATAAACACCGGAATAGATACAATCAATAGGTTGTAAATTAATATCACATTGACACACTGAAAGAACAAAAATACATATTTTTTGTTATATTTTCCTGCATCCTAAATGAGTTATCCCAGTTTTGAATATTTTCAATATCATTTTGTAATGCACCCAAACAGCCTTTTCCTCTTTATTAGTAAAAAAAAAAAATACTATGAAATTTGTATAAACTGGCAGCCTGGTCTCAATAAAAACCTATTGTCATATGAACTTGTAAAAAATAGGGCCTAATAAAAGGCCCTGAAGGACACCTCTACACAAAGGCAAGTAATTAGAAACATGAATGATTTTTCTACACCTCTAAATGTAAGCAATAATGCCGGAGTGTGTGTTAATGTGTAATTAATGCCCACGTAGGGGTCTTATGAGTTACAGGGTTTCTACACCTCTGGAAAGGCATTAATTACACATTAACACACACAGTGGAGGGCATTATTGTGCTTAGAGAATGGGCTCTTTGGTACTATATTTTTTTTATATATTTTTGATGTCAAATAGTTTCTCCACCTAATGTTTCATACTTTTGGTAGTCTATGTTAATGATGATGGAGGAAGTATTTTACATAAAAAATATATAAAAAAAATAATATAGTACTTAAAAAAATAACCAAGTTAAATACAATTTTACAGAAATTTTACAATATAGCACACCCAGAAGTGGTTGATTGCCATTATACAATGATATTATTTAAGAAAGAATTTACTCAATTTTCTTAAATGTGTTTGTAAAACAGTGACATGATGTTCTTCCACATCGTTTCCATATCCTGCTGCTTTCCTGATGTACTGTACGTGCATATGGAACTTATGTTCCCACACTTATCAGTACATCTGCGCTTTGGAAAGTAAGCAATGGAGAAAAGAAGATCTTCATTGCTTCTTTAAAAAAAAATAAAACAGAGTTTGAAATGAGGACATTTTAGCGGTATGAGAGACTCAGGGCAGACATATAAGGAAAATCAAGTACGTTTCTTTAGCGTTGCATAACGTGCCCGGTTTTCCTTTTACTTCCTTTGCTCTCTGTACATCCCTCTTGACTTCTTAGCTCATGAAAACTGGAAAACCTTAGCATATATTAATAGAAGAAAGTCTGGGAAACCAAACTTTTTTCTATAGGTATATGCTCGATTTACAACAGACATGCTGGTTGGGCTGACCAATCTGCGTGCATGTTTTTGAAGGTTAATGACCTGTCACTATATAATATGTGTTATTCTGATGAAGTCCAAGCCCTTTTGTGGATGAAATTGCTTAATTTATTAAAATGTATACATGAATGTAGATACCTGACCTTTTCTCTTCTGTTGTTGTTTTATTATTAGTTTGTTTCTGATGGTCATGTGCCTGAACTTTGTTCCATTAATCTAGAGCAAGATTTTTTTAAAATTTCTGTTTTATCTGTTCCTACATTTTGCTGACTGGAGAGAACAGAAGGTACAGAATGATCTAGTACGTATACCAAAAAATACCCTGACATGACAAAGAACAGAAAAAGGTGGATGGGGTGCATTCCCTTTAATTTCAAATGACAGGTCATAAAACAGTGTGCCATGTCACTACCTCCACTTAAAATGAATACAATACTTGTAGAGCATGTTGCTACATTTTAAGACTATAACCACTAGATTATTACATTAATTGTGGAGTAAAATGTCCAGCAACTGTAACATTTATGAACAAATACTAACTTATTTAAATGCATTGCCCATAACACTTATAGTCAACAGTGATTTTTGAACCAGATTTTCACACTTAGCATCATAGACAACCCTCCTGGTAATCCCTTACAAGCTACAAAATAATGTCAGGTAATTTCTGTATGTTTATTTAAGATATTTATAAAAATATGAAGAAAAAAACTACGGCAATTTGTATAACTAAGATATTTAACATTTAGTATCCCTCAAGCCGTACTATATGAAATGCAAGCAAGTATCAATAATCTAGCATTTCATCTGATGGCAACAATAGTTTGCAAATCACTTTTGGAAATGTGTAAAGTTCATATGGAAATCTTTCATATCTTCATAACTGGAAGCAATCAATTACAATAGCTGTAATACAGTGCATTACATTTGGTCTGTGACAGTTTACTGTTCTGTTTCTTTCTCACAATATAATTGCACCCTATACTTTTCAATATCATACAGCCCACTCAGTTATGAAAACATGAATGCTAAAATGAAAATATGAACACCAAATGGCACATAGTGACAGTATATCCATATCAATGCATCACAGATTACAATTCCTAGTGCCATTTTGTTTCTCACACCTTGTCCTTCCATATGTTCCCATTATTAGTTGGAAAGTCCCTTAGTCAAGGAAGCCAACCCAAGAAAATGTCATGACACCATAAGAAGCTATGGGTGCTAAATGAAAACAAACAAAAAAGGCACTATAGAAGTCAATGAGTTAGTGCAACTCTAAATGACAATATATGCAGCTCTGATCATATAAATGCATCGGCTATGATAGCAGATAGCAAAAAAAAAATAAATAAATAAAATTAAAAAGATTAAAAGAATTGCCCTAAACTTTTTACCCCTATTGCCCTCCACCCTGGATCAGTCAGCATCTTCCAATCCTCATGTTGTTTGCCTAAAACTCAATTCTCAGGTTGTTCTTAGCATTTCCAGTTTGGGGGCAATCACTGCTAACCAAGGAAGTACCCTCAGCAGCAAGGATTAACAGATGTAATCTACCAATTATCCATCAGGAAACCAGGTTTTTTGGGAACTGATAATGTAGGCAAGTGCAAGATAAATACCATTAAAAAATGTCATGTGTGATCAGGATTCAGATTATGGGACACATCTACTATAGCCTCATATTCTGTTTCATTGTCTTATCAAAGACTTCATTTTTTTTCTTGACCTGCCTCTCCAGAATGTTCTATTCAGCAAATCATAGAATGCCAACTACCTAACCATTAACTGGGAGCTAACAACTTATAAAACCTGATGAAACATGCCTTTAAATAGCTCTCTTAAATAGCAGATACTGTAACTTTGTATGGTACACCAATATATTTTCTTTAATCATATCTATTGTCAGTCAAATTATGAAATTTAATGAGGTAATTTGTATTATCTCAGCCATCATGTAAAGTTCATCGAGAAAGTTGTTAAACTGTTTTGCTGTTATTAAACTAGCATTTCTAAAGGCAGACTATTTTTATTTTGTGTTAACTGGTAATCCTAGCAAAACATCAAAAATATAATTTCAGTTCAGACGTTAGAATGAAGTCATGAAACCCCTTAATTTAATGCTGCAGCAGCATTTTGCCATGACTTAGCAACATCATCTCAGTTACTTCACATTTACATGACACCCTAAAAAGGGACCAAAACCTGAATTAAAATTCATTCAATTATAAATAAGAACTTGATGTAAAAATACCTAGACATGTTAGCCTTGCGCCTTTCTTCAGCTATCAGCATAAATAATCTGGTCTACTGCATTTTTATTATCAATGCCGTTTGTTCTTCCCGCAGCTAAGTGGCATATGTATATTAATGTGCCATATTTTAGAGTAGAGTCAGCTGGCCCTGTGATTTCTTACACCTAGTTTAGGGTGATAAATGAATTTAATTGACTGCCAGCCCTCCATGGCTAAGGAAGCTTTTTTTTTTTTTTTTTTTTTTTTTTTGCATTTAATAATGTTTTTTCATATTCTAAAGAAAATAGAACAATGAATATTTTGTATAGATATCCAGGTATCCAAACAGCCAGAAAAATGCAAGTTACTGCAGCGGTCTACCACAAAACATTAGAACTGGGAGAAAGAAATATTACAGTGCAGATACTATATTCATGAATGCAAAAAGCAGTAACAGTGGAACAACAGGTAGCACACTTATCTTTGATGCAGAAGGTTGTGGGATCTATTCCCACAAAAGGCAGATTGACTGCTAACACTGCAGTGCAGCATAAAGGGAGTGCTGTATTCCTGAGTGTGCTGTCCTTTGTATGACATGTTAAATCAAGGCCCCATCTGCTTGAGTTGGTAGTAGCTTAGGTAGATGTAAAAAATTCTATGGCACCTATCAAAAAAGAGTAGGGGTAGTTCCCTGATGTCCTGGCCAAATTTCCCCTAATAGTATAAATACCACCTCAGATTTCCCCTGAGAAGAGACCACTAGCCTAGTGGGGCTAACTCAGTCAACGAAGGATAAATAAATAAAATAAAAACATATCTTTTTCATATTTTTCTTTGCCTCCCTTTCTTTGCATTTATTTCTCCACGTGGTTCTCATACTCACTTCAAGGCATGTATTCTTGTCTTTATTGCTTTCCACTTATTCTAGTGCATGGGATATCTCAGTTATGTTCCAAAACCGGGCAAAAGACAAGCTTGTAAAGCACCTTTCGGAAATCAGAAAGGTGCTTAACAAGCTTCTGTTAAGCACCCCTAAGATCAAGTCTCACTCTAAGGAGTGATAGCAGACAGTGCTGGCCAGCAAAGAAGTGGAAGAAGTAAGCCAGCATTAAAATATGCTAGTACTTCACTGTGCCACACTTATTAACAGTGTAACAGAACAAAGTGTCTATAACAGATTTTGAAGCTGTTCATTTTTCACAGGAACACTACTACTGCCTGCTGTATGTTTGCCAACACTGTTTTACTGTCTTTCAAAGTATATTTTTGTGTGCAGCTAGTAGTACTTTGAGCAGACAAAACTTCATGTACTGCAAAGAATTATGATTGAGTTTCACTAATTATATGCTCTCAATGCGATTTTCTTGGTATCTATACCTCAAACACACAAAAAGTTAGTTGTATACTAAAATCTCACTGAATTTCACCCACAATTGTAAGATTCTTGCACAGCTTCAGTTATGCTTACCACTATATATATATATATATATATATATATATATATATATATATATATATATATATATCTACTGTACTGTTTCTCATCTAAAATATATACTGTTTATAATCTAGCTACACTGCACTGCATTGTGTATGGATGCACATTGCATGTTTATGTCATGGTCTTATAGCACTGTAACTGAAGAGAGTCATGAGACCTGCACAGCTATCTAGTTAATGAACCGAAATAAATAATGACTGGAGAGAGATCAGTGTCTAGCTATTAATCAACAATGTTAAGCAATTTAGGTAGCTAAGGATATGCGGGGAAGAGACTAAACCAAAGATAATAGAGAAGTTAAAAGCCCTGTTTAATGGATATGGATTGCATGATACAAGCAGTTAAAATGTTTTTATTCTTTTCAGTTTATACACAGTTCTAGCATATTTTTATCAACCAGAGAAGCTATGGATAGCCATTAATAAGGAGCAGGATTTTATCTGGGAGGGCAAGAGTCAAGTGGGTTAAGCTTATTCTTCCAATAGAGCAAGGTGGATTGGGATTACTTGATTTGAAGGGTATTTCAGAACTACACTGTTAAGGCTCCTATACGTAGCACAAGCAGAAACCAATAATACAAAGTGGAACATGATGATTATGAACAAGGGGTGGGGTTCAAGAAACAAGGAAAGACTTGAAATTTTGGATGTAGATCCATAAGGAGAAAAGCAATAGCCATATAGAAAATTATATTCATAAAGTAGCATTAAGTATTCTAAGAACTAAGCCAACACGGGAATGGAGAAAGGATATTCTGCTGATAGGGATGACTGCAACTAGATATCCAAACAGTAGGTGGGGAGGCTGGAATTTATTGGAGAAAACTGGCAGAAGAACCAAGATATTGGGAGCAAATTAACAGAGAGGGAAATTTAATAGAATGGGAAGAGGCCAAGTATTTATTTGGACTGCAAGCTACAGATTGCTTTCCTTATCAAGGATTGATATCAGAGTATAGGCAAAGAAAAAGAAATAGAAGGATCCTAAGTGAAAGACCAACACTGGTATACCTTTAGTGGATTCAAGAACAGAAGCTGCTGTTAAAAAAGTAATAATTAGTACAGTATCTAAAATATTGCATGATAACTCTAAGAATGAATCAGAGGAGGTTGAAAAGGATTGGGAAGACAGATTGGATAAACAATTCACAAAGAAACAATGGGGGGATATGTACATTTGTCCTTTGCTTAGAAGTGTTTACTTTAGTATTAGTGTTTAGTGTATTTTTATACTTCGGTACATTTCAAAGAATTTTTCCTCGGGTAGATATCAAATGTTGAAGGTGTGATGCGGAAGAAAGAGATAATTAGGAATATATTTTCTGGGAGTACAATGAGCTGGTAGACTTCAAAAATTCCCTGCAGATTACTGTATCAGAAATACAGGGTAAGAAAGTTGGTAATTATCTTTTGAGCTATGATACAGAATAGTCTAGATTCAGTAAACCTTAAAAAAGCGAACGGTGATTGATTGACCCTATGTAAGCCAAAGCTTACAATGTAGAAGTGTCAGAACAGCGATTTTTTTCCCTTCCAAAAAAAAAAAAATGAATTTAAACATTACATTAAGTGGGGGGGCTTTGCCCCCCACACCCCCTACTTAAATATACCAAATCAGAGACCGCACTACAGTGCCAAAAATGGCAAAGTACCGAAGCATTCAAGCAAATTCTTTAACAGGAAAAAAATTTGCTTAGCAGCCGCTTTGATATTTTCAGTTTTTTGCCTTTTAAGTTCGACCAAGACCCATTCAAAATAAGCGTCTTCGGTCTTCTAATACAGACCCGTCCAATTATGGTAGCTGCCAAAAAACAATTACTACATAATGGAAATCAAAGTATAAACTAACTGTGTAGGAAGTAGTGAATATAGTAGCAGAGATAAAACAACTGGAAATGGTATCTTTGGAAAAGGGTAGGAGCAAATTATATAGAAAAAATGGGAACTGTGGGAACAATACATGCAGAGGAGGAATTAGTTTTAAAAAAAGGCAGGATTTGAATGAGCTATGTAATGTCTGACAGAGTGAATGGCTAGATTATAAGTGCTGTATAATGTTTGCAAATAAAATTATGTCAATATGGTTTCTTTTCATTTATATAAATGTATGATTACCAATGTCATAACTGATAATTTAATAAAGATGTTTCTTGTTTTAAAAAAGCAGTGTCAAGCAATGCAATAGTAGTGTGACAGAAAGGGTTACTTTCAAGCATACTGTAAAACAAAAAAAATATTTTGTGATTAACCACATTAACAGCTTAACTGCAATCAGTGGCAAATGATCTCCACAGTAAAAAAAAAAAAAAATACTATTTTTACATATGTAGTAAAAACGGATTTACTTTTTGGCTTTAAACCAAGAGTCAATATGACTTTGCCAGTGCTTAATAGCTGGGCTGCTTAGACAAAGGACCACAAGCTTCACTGGTTTGTTATCAGGCACTATGAACAAAGCATGATCTGTATAAGATGACTTGGAAGGTGATAAAATGGGCATGTGATTCAGATACAGAAGTTACATCAATCAGTGTATGCACTGTACTCTCTTGTCAAAGGAATAAACAGTGCATAGTGTAGCTGTACTCTATGTCACTCACATACATCTCAGCCTCTTAGAATAAGAAATCTGGACAAAGCCATGAATAATGGGTGACAAAGGCCTAAAAATAAGGACAATTTTTAAATGCTGGTCTTACAAACGTAAAACATTAATAGAATAATAAGTTTTGTATTAGCATGAATTTTCTGAAGGATATAAGGTCTGAAACTCAAATATCTGTCATTTTCTGACTTCAATCTTTAATGATTTGCCAGAAAACCACAATATTATGAAAAATGGAAAAAACTATAAGGCAAAAATCAGGACATTCTGTGTAAAATCTGTACAGTTGAGAGGTATGGTCATTCATTCCAACAGTGAACTGAGTACCATGAAGAAAACAGCACTCGCTGGGACTGAAAGTTTGTATTCTGCTACAAACAGTAAGATGCACAGCAGTACCACAATGCACATCTCCCATAAAAGTGACAGGACTTAGTGGGAGGGTGTCTTACTGCCTTGAATATAATATGTCCAGCAGTTCTGTGCAGCTGATAGCACAGTAGTACTTCAGGTGCCTGGTGATTGTGCAGCTGCACATTTGGGGTGCTCAGCACAGAAGCACTGTACATGCCACAATGAAGTGACAAAGTTTCATGGAGAGGTAGCCCTGATACCCTACTACCTGAACAACCAACATTGTATGCTTGCATTAACAGTGCACTGCAGGTTTACTGGGACAGGACCGGTCACTTTTATGTTTTTATAAGGTACAGAATAGAGTTCCACTGTGAATTTTAGTCTTGAATGGAGCACATCCTAATATGCAGGTGCCAAGCTGCATCATAAAGCAAACAAGGGATGTTTGTGAGATTGTAGACTACTGCATCCAGGCTAGTATACGAGAATGTGCATGGCATAAATAATGTACGCTATATAAAAATTCTGAATTGTACGCTACAGCCTTATGCTTGGGAGTATAACATACATCTGCATCACAGATTGGTGGATTACAGTTTGCTGAAACAAACTGCCTGAAAAAGGCATACTAAAGCATTTCACACATGCAGACAATTCAAAGTTGCTTTTGTTGGCGAGAGGGGAGATGTGTTGCACCGATCATCATTTCTTAACTACATCACAAGACCAAGCATGCTAGTAAGCAGGGTATCGCCATCCACATGAAGGGGGAGAGGGCTTCCTCTAAGAAAAAAAAAAGGATTTATGCACAGAGTAGAAATTCAGCAATATGTTGAGTTGGCCAGTTTATTTCTGTGACCGTGATTCTTCATTAGTATCTGGGAAATGCACCATGCTCCCCCTTACATTTCTGATGATATGGGCAAGTGCTAGCATAGCGAGCTGGAGTTTTGTAAAGAATGACATGTCCTGTGAATGTCAAACTGATTTATACAAGATATTTGTATTACAAATGTATTAGAACTGTATGTCATTTGTATATCAAACTGATTTGTACAGATGATCTGCTAAAAATGTATTTGTGAGGTTTGCTTGTGTTAAAATGTATCAACAGTGCACCATGATGAAAGAAAAGAAATGTGCAAGTATTAGTGTACCTGAATTAAATGTATATGTTTTAATAGAGGACCCAGGGACAGCAAAGGTTAATGTTAAGAAAAATAAGGGAAATGTAAATAAGCTGTTAAACCATTAAAACATCACCCCACAGTGCTGAATAGGGCTAGAGACAGTAGGTCTGGAAAAAAGTCTTTGTTCATTAGCTCAGTGAAAAGAGGGGAGCCCCCCAGGCACTGCCATAAACATCTGGATGTGTATAGTGGCCATCTGTGCTACATTCCTGTCTCAGCTTCAAAGGGGAACACTGTGAGATCGTAGAGTCAGGTGACCAGATGAGGTCATTGCACCAGCACTCTTGGAAATTATACTTTAGATATTAAAACAGAAATCTCAGAGTATTGATTATTCTGTGTTGGGGAGCCTGACTAGAAAGAGCCTCACCCACAGCATCTTGCCTTGTAGTAGTGACTTAACTAGGGAACATTACATTTCTCGTAGATTCACAGAAAAAAAGCGTTCTCCAAAGAGAAACAAGAACTGTATAAACCAACACACCTAGTGGAACCAGACCTGATACCAAAAGAAGATTCAGTCAGGAATATAATGAAGCTTAGTTAAGAGCATTTTTCTTTATTTGTATGAGTCTGTCCATCAATGTTAATTTCAGTATTTGCTGTGATTTGAACTCTGTGGTTTACTGTAAATATATATTCAGTATTTTCATGCACTTTTATTATTTATTATTAAATATATTTAAAACATTTATCGTGGCTGGTCCTTGTAAAATGTATCTAACCTTTCAGAGTACTTGTATTTATTTGGTGACACTGTGTGGGCCACTCCAGAAGACCTAGCTGTCTTGGTGAACTACTACCATTTGTATTAGTACTTATGTTACACAGTATAATTGGACACCCTTTTTAAGGGCCTGGCGGGCATAGCTGGTAAACCTGGGACAGCCTTTTCCAGGTGTGTGTGTGTGTGTGTGTGTGTGTGTGTGTGTGTGTGTGTGTGTGTATGTACACATCAAATCTCTCAGAGAGTGTGCGTGTCAGCTACTTGGGGCAGGGACACAATGGGCTTACAGAGAGGATGCTGGAGGACTTGGCTTGGACACTCGGCTGAGTACCTAACCCTACAGCTCTACCAGTGCAGTCTTATTGGGGACCTGGAGGGGATAGATATACAGACATCCAGACCCCATTTTGAGTGTGTTCACTGTGTGTTGTTAAGGAAAATTGTACTCAATGCAGAGAGGTCTGCATCTGGAAATACTAAGTGTATCCATTTGTATTCCAAGTGCATGTCCCTCTCCAGTGTCAGTGATGAGGATTCAGGCTCCTTGATTACTGACCCAGTGGTGGGCATCACAACATTCATTACTCCTTTTTGCGTTCTAGTGGACAAATGCAACGAATCCAGGTACATGATTATCATCTCAGTGTACAGAACCCTGGCATTTTAGAGGCATATACTGCATTTTAGTACAGTCCATCCCTGAATGGCAGAACATTTATTAAAGAATGCCATGAAGCAAAATGTGGGTGAGAGGATGGCAACAAAAATGTGTATGTGGGGAGTAGGGGTAAGAAAAGTGCACACACCTCTCTCTATCTCTGTGCCTGCATGGGTAGGTACACATTGCAATCATTGCACTAATGAAAGAATCAGATGCTGTGCTTCTATAATAATAAAGTATTCTATTTCCTGTTGTGACACTTCTGTCACTTCAACATACCACATTCTTACCAGACAGCTATTGGTAAACAATATAGCTGTCCTTGAATTGGAGCAGTACTCGTATTCATGTTGGGCTGGACATCTGCATATGTTTTGCAAACCAGCAGCCTTACTGGAATATAGTAACATATTACTACTGCAGCAATTATATACAATCCTAACTGAACTGCATGTTGGCTTTTATATGTGAATTGTACAGCACAGAAATCCTACAACATGCAGATCATTTTTATAGTTACTGACCACCATCAAGGTTAGTGAATTATCAGGGATCCTCCCCTCTCCATCAAGTGTCATTCAGACATTAGCACATATTAAGAGCAAATAGGACAACTGCATCAAATTGCCTGCTCTGGGCCATTAAAGGGAAAGTCAAGTCCAGGGGAAATGTGTGACCACTCCTTTGAACTTAGTCTGCTTTTTTGCTCTCAAAGCCTTTAATTCTGCATTATAAACCTTTTTAAGCTCTCAACTTTGCAAGTCACAGGTGGCTTTCTTCTTCCGTGCTTGTTTTAGTTTATGTTGCAGACTGTCATTCATGAAGCACATTCTAAAAATTTTCAACAATCTCTAGCTTACTCATTTTTACAAACTGCACAAAATTTGGACAGTCACTGGTACCTGCCATTCAAGAAGTCACTACAGCTTTTAATTTATACTGTACATTTTTATTTTCCTTAAAAAGAGATTAAATAGCAGCTTGTTGCATTTAATCTTCCAGTGCCACTGAAAATCCAGTAACTATAAAAGCTTCCACCTTTGCACCATGAGTTTCAGAATGGCCATTTTTTTTTTTGTTTGCTTTCTTGACTGAACAAAAATATGATACAGATTGTATTTACACCTCTGAAAAATTAAGTATTATTTAGTGGTGACTTGTCACTTCAAGAAAAGGAGGACAGCAGTAAGCACCTGAAAGGTTGGGCTAACAAAAATGGAGTAAGGTATATTACAGCAGGTATTTGACTATTTACATATGATCAGTCACTTCCATCCACAGAATGCCTCAGTAACCACTCAGCTAGTATTTTGACTATGTATACTTCAGATTTTCAAATGCAATCAGCAGGGCTAGCCTTAGGTAAAAAGTAGAACTAGAAAAAGGATCTCATGGCATCCCCCATTACACACGGGTTCCTTGTGACATCATCTGTTGCACACTGGTTCCCCTAAACACTCCAGTACTCCCCTATTTTCCCCCATCTTGATCCGTCACCATCCATGCACATTAATTCTTACTTTTTTCAAACTTTGCTTCATTCTTCAGCTTTTTCCTTCACCCCTTCAACATTTTCTAACTGGTCATGACTGTAATGTAATCACTGTGGAGAAAGTTAACTAAATTAAACTGGGCTTCTACAGCTGCTAGAGCATGTCTAAAAGCTTTAGATCTAATGAGGAAGCCACTGCGTAACCATTTAAAAGTCTTCATACTTGCATTGCCAAGTCCCAAAATATGGAAATGATGTCTGAAAGCCCATACTTACATATAGTAAGTCTGAGATTGCCATTCCTTGGAATATTATTTTCACTGAGGTATTGTGATCTCAGAGTTGTATATATAAGTTTGAGGGGCCTATGCCCTCCAACACTGGCGGTGCAAGGGCTTGTTACCCTGCAAAAATGAAGTTTAAAGGAGAAAAGCAATGTTCAGTATTCACTCCTCCTGTATTTCCATTTTTTTCAGTCTGTCAAACTGCAAGCCTCGAAACTGGAGTTTAACCCATATCATCTTGGTGGTATCTTCAAGTATGTCCATCAAAGGTGAGACGACCCATAAAATATGGGTGCTCTATCTGCTGGCCTCCTGAATACTTCTCTGGAGGGACAGAATTGGGTCTATAGGCCATCCCTTTTCTCATGTATATCTTCAGGGTGGGGTGAACCTGGGGAGATCAAGCCTTCCTCTTCATTGACACGAGGTGTTGGGAGCTCTTTCAGAGTCTCCAAATGTTTGTTTTGGTGGTGGCCTTGCAGGGACTGAGCTGGAATGGCTTTTACTTTGACAGTAATGAGGGTAAGTGGTTCTCAGTGGATGACTGCAGAGCAATCTGGACGAACACGAGTTTTTGTATATTTTTCTTGGGATAGTGTGGTCAGGGCCTGTGCTGGTACTGGCATTGGTAGTATCAAGTGCGTGGGTATCTGTCAAAGTGAAGACCAAGCTACCACCAGCCTGGTAATCATTTGAAATGTCAAGGCCTGCATGAATGAGTCTCAAAATACAAAGACAGAATGGCCAAGAAAACAGACTTGCAAATACCAAGCCCAACACAGCCTTGGAGTTGATTTTATATATATATATATATATATATATATATATATATACATACATATATACATATATATATATATATATACATACATACATGGAAATACTTTATAAGCTCGAAATCCTGAAATATCGAATTTCAGAATCTTGAGCCTATAAAGTCAAATGGACGGAAATCGCAAACCCGGAAATGTCTAATCCGAAAATGTCGGACCCTCGGTATGGACAGCGCATTAGGTGAGTGTTTATTTTATGGTTTTAGGGAGGGATTGTGTGTTTGAGTGTGTTGGGACATTTTATGTGTGGGTTAGTGTAGGTAGGTCAGAGTGTGGGTGCGTTAGTGTTGGGAGTGGTGGTGTTTGTATGTCTGTGATGTGTGTTTGTGCGATGGGGGTGTGGAATGTGTGGTGCTGGGTTGTCTGTGTTATGGAGTGTAGTGTGACCTCAGAGTTAGTATACATTAGTAGGGGGGTTGTGGGGGTCATAGGGGGGCTTCCCCCCCTGCATATAGTAGGGGTAGGTGTGTTTGTTTAGTTGTGTGCATGTGTTGTATTCCTTTTTGTACAGTGTCGGGAGGAGTGTGTGTTTGTATTTGTATATGTTGTGTAGTGTGTGCTGTCTCTTTTCATGGTTTTGTGGTTTCAGGAGTTTGGGTTTCACGGTTTTGTGGTTTCGGTTATTTGGATTTTCGACTTCATGGTCTCGAGATACAGAAATTCGATATTTCAGTATTTCGAGATTATGAAGTGAATCCGTATATATATATATATATATATATATATATATATATATATATATATATATATATATATATATATACACACATATACATATATAAGCTTGCCCCCCCTTGCAAAAAAAAAAAAAAACTTTAAAGAAGAGCCTGTCAGCTCACACACAGACTGCCTGAACATGGGGTGCTGAAGTCTGAATCATCTTGACCATTGATGAGGTTGATGCTGGGAGAAAAAGTGAACATTGACTTTGGAGAAGCTGCTTGCATCCTATGCTAGGTAGAAGCCCTAGAGCATTTCATTGTGCTGTGAAAAGACTCAAGTAAGGAAGTAACTTCCTTTGAAGTCATGGGATCCTCTTACGACACCTCTTTTGCCTATGTTAGCTTCTCAGATGGTGGTTTCCAAGTCTGGCCACCTTTGGTGAGCTCCAATCTGGATGTTTTTAGCATTAAGAATGAAGGCAGATGAGACATAGAGGACTTCTTAACCAACAGTTTGAGCCTTTCTACTATAAATTTATTTTTGTCTGTGGGAAAGTGAACAAGTTGAAAAGGACCTATGGAGGAGTCAGACTGTCTTGAGAAATTTAGAGTTGGCACTGATGGCATCTTATGTATGGAACACAATTAACCTGTACCTTCAAGGTCCTGTTGAAGTCACTGAAAGTCTGACAAGTAGAAATGCTGTGAGCTTCTCCCAAGTTACCATGCGTAGTCCTTACTCAGGGCAATGTGGTGCTTGTAGATACATACACACATATATATATATATATATATATATACATATACATATATACATATATGTATAAAAAAAAATATATATATATATATATATATATATATATATATATATATATATATTTTTTTTTTTTTGCTGTGGAGTACTTTTCAACTTGGGCTGTTCTTCACTAGCAGTGTGGCAACGTGTAAGCCTCTCTCTCCCTCTAGTCCTTGCTCTTGTCTCGATAGCTCAGTCTGCCTCTTTAAATAGTGACTGCCAGTCCACCAAGGAAGGGGGGTAATCATGCTGGACTGCCATCAGTACTGCCCACAGTACTCCTTCTTGTTATTTGCACCCATTCTTTTGTAGGCTTTGTGAGCCATGAGCCATAGTCCTAGGTGTGAATATCTGACCAGGGACCTTGGATGCCTACACTCCTCTGAATCCACCCACTCAACTAGCTGAGCATCCACATTTGCCTACAGTCTCCAGAGAAGATATACAAGTGATTCTCTCCAGATAAGATGCACAAGGTTAACTGCAGCAAAGAGCTTCTAGAAACTCCTTACTAAATCTCAGAACAATGGAAGAGGTTTTTTTGGAGGGGGGGGGGGGTCATCCCCACACACACACACACACACACACACACACACACACACAGAGAAAGGTGAACAGGCATCACCTTCTTCGTTCCTGTCCCTTCCAGCCAGCTCCATCAGGCACCTAAGCTGACAGATCTAACTTGGATCTACTGTGTCATTATCAGGTATGTATCCCTTTATACCAATGAATCTGGTATGGAGGCAGCATGCTAACTGTAGCGGTGCTCTGAGGGTGGGAAATGTCCTGGCCAAGTCCCTGTACTCCAATGAGAAAAGATGGAAATGGACCAAGAATGCAAAGCAAAAAATATGCTGCTAACAGAGTAGCAACAAAAGACAAAAGTGAAGCAAGGATGGGGTGAACAGGACAGCCACCCCAGACATGAGGAATTAAAGGTACTTTTAGGAAGTACAGTTCCTGCATTATTTTCTGTAGTGGCATTTCTGAACCTACCTACTACAGTTAAAAATTAAAAGCAGTCCTCTTTCTTTTTTCATTTCTTCATCAAGAGTTTAGGGGCAGGGATCTGTCTAGACTGAGAGACTAAGGAGGCATGGATCTTATATTTCTTCAACTCAAGAGCCGAGGGGGTTGGGCACCAGATCAATAACAAGCACTATGCACTACATGAGCCAGGGATAAGTCTGACACAATACAAAAAGAGGTCTCCTAACACAACAAAATGCTGGAGATGAATTTTCTGTATAGAAAACAATAAAACTATGTCACTACTTAGGAACTTTCACTCATGTCCAAAATGAAGCAGAAGCAGTAAAAAACTGGTGAGCTGCAGGAGCTGATGACTAAAAACCTGCTGGTGAAGCACCAACTGGAAAGTAGTCATACTCCTTTAGGGACATAGTCCTTCCTCAGTACCATAATGAGGATGGTGGAGAAAAAGGCAGCCACCCCAGGCACAGACTCTTAGGAAGCATAACTGGAAGTGTTGAAAACCTGCTAGTTGGGAGCAAGCACAGCACCAGCATTCATTTATACCAGAGAAGCTGATATTACAGATGTTTAAATGAATGTGTTCAGCAGGTTAACTGCGGCAAAGAGCTTCTAGAAGCTCCTTACTAAATCTCAGAAGAATGGAAGAGTTTT
Source organism: Protopterus annectens (assembly GCF_019279795.1). NCBI lineage: Eukaryota > Metazoa > Chordata > Ceratodontiformes > Protopteridae > Protopterus > Protopterus annectens. Next base: position 1,249,173,783 of record NC_056729.1, read on the forward strand.
TTCTTGGAGGGGGGGAGGGGTCATCAACTTTGGATTCAGGAGGGTACCACTATGGAGACCTCCCTACTCATGGTTGCAACTGACCTAGCAAAAGGTTTTTACTGAAGACATCCACTTCTTACAAGATCTGTTCCTTCTTCCTTTGGAAGCTCCTGTTAGGGGACACCACAGCGATCATCTGTGTCCATTTCTTCCTATCCTCTGCATCCTGCACTGTCACACCAACCACTTGCATGTCCTTTCTCACCACACCCATAAACCTTATCTTAAGCCTTCCTCTTTTCCTCTTACCTTGAGCTCCATCCTTAGAATCCTCCTCCCAATATACCCGGCATTACTCCACAGCACATGTCCAAACCAAGACCGTCCAACCTGAGCTGACCCTCTAATATACTCATTCCTAATCCTGTCCACCCTCATCACACCCTGTGCAAATCTTAACATCTTTAACTCTGCCACCTCCAGCTCTGACTCCTGTCTTTTCATCATTGCCACTGTCTCCAACACATACAACATAGATGGTCTCACTACTGTCCTGTAAACCTTCTCTTTCACTCTTACTTGTACCAGTCTGCCACAAATCACTCCTGAAACTCTTCTCCATCCACTCTACCCTGCCTGCACTCTCTTCTACACTCACCATTACCCTGAACTACTGATCCCAAGTATTTAAACTCATCTACCGTCGCCAAATATTCCCTTCATCCTCACCATTCCTCTGTTCTCCATCTCATTCAGACACATACATTCTATCTTAATCCTGCTGATCTTCATTCTTCTCCTCTCTAGAGCATATCTCCACCTCTGCAGGGTCTCCTCAACCTGTTCCCTGCTCTCACTACAGATTACAATATCATTCACAGAGTCCATGGGGATTCCTGTCTGATCTCTTCTGTCAACCTGTCCATCACCATTGCAAATAAGAAAGGGCTCAGAGCTGATCCTTCATGTAATCTCACCTCCACCATGAACGCATTACTCACTCCTACTGCAGACCTCACCGCTGTCACAATACTCTTACATACTTCTCTGCCACTCCCAACTTCCTCATACAATACCACAACCCCCCTCTAGACATCCTGTCATATGCTTTCTCTAAGTCCACAAAGACACATCGCAACTCCTTCTGACCTTCGCTATACTTCAACACCCTCAGAACAAACATCACATCTGTAGTACTCTTTCCCAGCCAGGAGATCACACATGGATGTTACCAGATATGTTGTTACTTGTCAAAGCTATATGTTGACCATAAACATGATTAAATATCCTCATGCTTAATATGGCCTAATCAACTTTATGTATATACAGGAACACAAATAGAAAGGTATCATGCCATTTAACTATGTGATAGCTATGTGTAGCAAAAGGAAATATGAATGACAGAGGAGATTAGCAGCCATCATGCACTGTGTGCCTTTTTTATTCCAAACACAGCTTACTGGTTCCTGTGGTTGAAGTGTATGCTGCACATGTACTCTGTTGTAAGGTAGATACTGATGGACTACTGTCAGACTCTACCAGTCTGGGCTTCAGCAACAGTATTTCCCACCTTCTCTTTCCCAAACAAGCAAAGCTGGCATTTTGTTCTTCCAGCTCCCCCTGAATAATCGTTTACATTGTGGGCAATGTAATTACATTACAAACTAGATAAATGGAGTGAGCCAATGGCAAAAAAATAATAATAAACAGTCAACCGGCCTCCTTATGAGCAGCATGGCACCTTAATCCTCAGAGTTCTATCACAAAGCCTTACTACCCTCAACCAGGAACAGAAAAATTCTGAAACAAAATTATGGGCAGCTAAGATGAAGGAAATCAGCTGAAAAAAGTACTACTGCTTTAAATAACGCAAAGCAAAATTAGGGGCAGTTAAGATGAAGGAAATCAGCTGAAAAAAGAAAAAGCGCTATTCTTTAAATAAACAGGAAAACTAAACTGTAACTTGGATGATTTTTTTTTTTCTTGTAGCATTTTAATCCTTCAAAAATTTAGGTTTGTAAGACATTAACGTTCACAGTCAAATTAGGGTGAGGCTGAAAGGCAGCTAGTTCTTAAGACATGTTTTCCAATGTTTAAATTAGTTATGCTAACATTCTTTTTAAGCAGTACCTTCTTTTCAGATGTTTCAGTTTCTATGGCCCATTACTGATTCTTGAGTGTGACCGCTATATGTTCACTCAGAGCTCATAAGGAGATCTAATCTGAACATTTACAGTTAGGCAGACAGTGCTCATCCCTAGTCTTTTTTTCTCATGCAAGTTCTAGTCTCACTACTAAATCACCTCAGCCAAAGTAGTAACAAGATTTCAGTCAAAATGTTAGAAGCCAAGTGCAAACAAAATGAAGGTTTTAGTTACCATTCCTTTCAGTGGTCCAGTTGTGCAAATCGGGTTCCTATTAGAAGAACAAAAGTCCAAAATATTGAATGGATGTATACGTGAAAATGCTGTTCATCAATGTTTTTTGTGAGATCGCGGTACAGTGAAGATTGGGAAATTTGCCCTTTCCTCATTGTAATGCGATCTCGGAGTTGGTATATATAATTAGCAGGGGGTGTGGGGGCACAGCCCCCCACAATAAACGGTTCAAAGTCTGGCATTTAAACTGTTTACAGCATTCAATTATATGAACTTTCGTTCATATAATATAGACCCTGCAAATCAACTGCTCGTCAGGTGGTCTCTACGTAGAAGGTGAACCTTGGAGTGTAAAAGGTAAGAAATCAGGGTATAGTCTTTGAAAGTGACATTTCTTTTAAGGCACAGATTGGAAAATACAGGTACAATAACCTGTTTCCATCACTCAGATTCATACTGGTTAAATATTCTCACCTACAAGAACAGCATAACCATGTATAAAATGGCAGCCTTGTATATGGGTTTCTTCAACACCCAACACTTACAGCTTTCTGATCAGAATGAGATGTTTGACATTTTCAGTTGGAACAAAACTCCTGAGCTCATATTTATACAGATGTGGGATCAGAATTCGTATCATTCTTGTCCAGACTATGGTACTTGCTACCTGTCAGATGATATTACTCCTTCAAGAAGATGTGCTTAACTAAAACTATACAGGGTCAGAGATTAATAATTTCTTCTCCCAGTGTCTTCTTTTCTGCCATGTTCTACTCTTCCAGACAAAATCTGCAGGTTTGCATAATTTCATTTCTGATATCTTATGGGATTTTGTGTCTTTGCAGATTGAATATCAGCAGAACAACCACATTTTGTAAAGAGCTATTTCTTGAAAAGGAATTTGACTTGATCTTATCTTTCAGTGGTAATTATAGGTTCATAGGTGTTGTATTGGGACCTTTTTAAGCCTAGCCATGCATCCCACATCTCCGACAAGTTCGGCTACCCTTGACAAATGTAAGCAGGGGCTTGGGAGATGAAACATTTACAAGCAGGGGCCTATGAGATGAACCATTTACAGTCTGCCTATTCCATTAAAGACAGATGCCAAACCAGGTATGAATGTTCTGTTCCCTATTCAATTGTTCAAGCAACACTGAATTGGGTTAGGGAGGAACTCTGCTTCACGTACTCTGACAGCACATGAAGTGAATGTGATTTTTTTTTTTTTAGTTTTACCTATGTATTATATTTAACTATTGTTTGTTTGCTTCCTTTCACTTTTAGAATACAGCTTCTGTGCTTTTTCCAGCATACTGCAAAACATGTCTGCCTTCTAGAACTAGGAATATTTCCCTGCTATACTGCTTGCGGTATCTTTCATCCTTTCCTCTAACTTTTTATTGCCTGTGATAAACTTACTGCGACTATGAAAAAAGTGAGCTAATGAAGGTTAACATTTACTATTATACTGAATGACAATGCTGAATATGACTCATTCAGTTAAGTGTCAGTGCTGAGATGATGAAAAAGTCTCATCAGTATTCCAGCAGAAGTCGCTTTACACACAGATGCTATTTAAATGCATGTAAATATCTGAAGTGAGGAATACAAAATGCACCACTTACTGCTATTGTGTGTTCAAGAGACTCTAATGCATCAAGGAAAAAATTGAAAAAATAAATCAGTTTAGACACATTCCAGCTAACATTTATTAGATTTCTATGCACATTATTGAGAAAATTGAAAGTCTACTATCATTTTTCTTGCCTTTTGGCACCTTGCATCACTGTCATATGCTTGTGACACCACCATCCACTGCGACCAAAATTATGGCATGTTCAAAAGCAAACGATCATAGTCGAACAGAAACAGTCCAAGCATAATAAAATTAAACATAACATAGTGCGAATATCAGAATTATAATGCATCAATAACCTCTAGCCCAGTGCAGTAGCAGTAGACAATGTAATATTCCAAAATAAGTGCAATCCCAAGGGCATATATCACACAAACTGGTATTTAAAAAAAATATATAATAATAAGAGTGTGATTAAACTTCACCCCCTCAGTAAATCTCTATGTAAGATTATCAGCCCTGTAGCATTAATGCAATAGTTACAGTTAAGAAGTTGCAGCTTACAAATAAATAGATAATGTATGCATACAAACAGGTTTATTTCATTTGTTTGAAAATCCCTTTTGCCAAAGGGAAAAAATGAAGGTGCAGTTCATCAAAACTGAACTGATCGCAAATTGTTGGTTTCAACCAACTGCTACAACCAGTTACTATAGGTGTCTCTCTGCTCTATCCTAAGTCCTCTCCTATTTATTATCAGAGACTCCCTATGCTGTGGAATAAAATCCCGGTCCATGTGAGGCAGAGCACCTCGCTGACTCTGTTCAAGAGAAATCATGACCTGTGGATGGGAGATCGTAGGTTTACCCCGGGAATCATCTCTGTGTCACTGCTGGACAGAGGCACACCAAACTAATGGGCACAGTATTTTTTCATATAAGGGGTGGCGTAAGCCACAAAAATTTGGGCTAGGCTTATAAATGCCTTAGGGCAGATAGCCTAGTATAAACCTATGAACCTATGAACCTATAATAACCTCCAAGACATTACTCCAATTATCTTTCTCCTGTGTAGAAACTTGGCTCAAAGAATAAAACCTCCTACTCAACCTCAAGAAAACTAAGTTAATGTTTTTTTACCTCAAAAAGTTGCCAGAATCGAAAAGAAACTTACCATAATAAAGTCAGTAAATATTACTGCCACTGAAACTGTAACTCACAGTAAACTTCTAGGTGTTATAATAGGCAACACTCTCAAATATGAGCAGCATATACTACACATCTTTAAATCTACACACCAGAAACTAGGCTGCCTTTATAGGATCAATGGATTTCTTATAGCTACTGCACAAAAATCTCTAGCCACCACCTTCTTATCTCTAACTCTTATATCCTGCTCCTATCCTAACAAAGTTAAACAATACTCAAATAAACTTTCTTCCTGCTACAATAAAATAGCTTAACTTGCCACCAATCTCCCTCATAGAACACACCATTGTCATAGCTTAAAGCAATTAAACTGGCTTGAACTGCACAAGTACCCAACATATTCACAACTGACTACAGCACACAATCTCATTCATCATCCAGAAAAATGCCTTGCACTACAAAATGTATTACTGCCCTAATGTCCAGCAAGGGGCCTTGGTGCTAGTAATAAATTTTTACTACTCACAGATAAGTCAAATAATGTTGCGGGGGGCTCCTTCTACTTGCAATATGTTGCTAAATTCTGGAGTAGTATTCCGAACACAAATAAAGCTCTCCGACCAACTTAATAGTTGTAAAACCACTGCTTACACAGCATTCTCATCACGAGGTTAAGACTCTGTGCTCTCTGTATGATACTCTCCAAATACTCTCCTTGCACAGAGTGCTCTCAAACTCTCACTGAAATGACAAAACAATTTTTGGTACTTACATATTATCGCAACCAGATTTTCGCTGTAATAGCACTTGCTTCCCAATCATGACAAATGCTTGTTAATGTTGTTAAAATGTAATATAGCGTGTTTTCTTTTATTTTCTGGACTGCTATCGATACAATGTGCAAGACATGCTGTTGTTCTTTCTTAATGGTGTTTACCGGCACAACGTTCAACGGGCAGACTTGCAGGAAGCGACACGGGTGCCAGTAGAAAGAACAGCATGTCTTGCACGTTGTACTGATAGCAGTCCAGAAAATAAGGTGTATTGTTAAAAGAAAACACTCTGTATTACATTTTATCAACATTAACGAACATTTGTCATGATCGGGAACCAAGTGCTAAGAGGCATTGTGTTTGATTTCCAAATAAATTCAGATCAGTCATTTCATATAAGTTGGAATTTGAAAAAAAAGGGCCAAAACATTGCAGCGGGGGTGCCAAATTCAAAAAAGATGCATATATCTCTGATCAGACAGACTTTCCACTACACTTAAAAAAATGCACATGTAAATAACCGCATTCCTCAGAAGCCTGAATACCTGCTGTTACTGGCAAGCCGCTACTGAATGCCTTAACCAATTCTTGCTTTCAGCTACGGCGGTAAAGGATACTACTGCAGCCCTGACAATTGAAGCCAAACTGGAAGGAATGTACGTAGAATGGCTGTTATTTCACAGCATGGGCTGACAAAGAACATTCAGTGGATGGCCTTGCAATGCAGTGACATGCTGCTGCCAGTAAAGACCACAAAGAAACAACAACAGTATGTTGTGTACTTTGTGTTGGTAGCACTCCGGAAACCAACCTATTTTGTTAAAGAAAACACACCGTTTTCCATTTCAAGCATATTAACTTGCACATTCACTGATCGGGAAGCAATCACTGTTTTTGTGAAAATCTGGTTGCGATAATACGCAAGTACCCAATTTTTATACATAACTGCTGCCTGTACAATCTATTAACTTTCATGTGGACTTTCTCTTTAGTAACTTCCACCTCTGTAAAAATCTTACAATGTATAAATGTAACTACTATATGTGCATAAATATAAATATAAAAATAACTGCTCTGTATTTACCTGAACTTAGTATAACACAATGTAAGCAAATGGAGAGTTTTCTCCCTGGGTTTCCCTTTGAAGATGGATATTACCCAGAAGGACTTTCCCATTAAATAAGACAAATACATATTTATCTGATCAAGATTTAGGTATGGCAGAGACTGGGAATTTACACTTTCCTCACTGTAGTACATTCCTGGAGTTGGTTTTGGTTGCCATCAAAAATGATCATTACCTATGGCAAAGCTAAATACAAAAAAAAAAAAAATTCTGTTTTTATAAAGAATTTTATAAATAGTGTCAGCAATGAAAGATGCAAAGGTTGTGATTTCTAAAGATACTTAGAACTCAAAGAAGAAACCTTCAGACAATTTTTAAATCCCTGACCTTTACATGCCTATAACATGTTAGAAGATACATTATTTAACTGCTTTCACTATGCTGGTAATTACAATCAGTATCATGGAGGGCTCCAGAGAATAAGTCACAAGTCAGTGAATGCTTTGTTCTAGTTTATAATTTTCAGATCAATAGCTCAACAAAAAGACATCAAGTTCCTGCAACAGTTCGTCCTGCAAGAACCTGACCATCTACAAATTGCAACCTGTCTCTAACCTCCCTTTTATGCCATTTTACAAGTTTTTATACATACTTCTGTCCATAGGTTCAATATTTTCATATCTGAGGTAACTACAAACTGATGCTGTATTTAGGAGTGCACAAATCTTATAAGGTTCTACATTATGCATTTGTGATGCAGAACCTTAACATGACTGCCCAAGTTTTCTATTCTTAAATCCATCAAGTCTCTGGGGATATGTTAGTGTGAACCTAAAATCGGACCTTAAATGTGTGCAGTGAAGCAGTATCACACCACTTTAGGTCACTGTACTTAATTATGATTTTAAACTACACAGTAGAACTAGCACCGCTTTTCATGCATGTACAATAAAAACATATCAGAAAGTTTTGCCTGTGCAGACAGGAAAGTGAATGAGACTTTAAGGCCAAAGGATGTGCCCTATTCAGTGATGCACTGTATTATATCCTAGATATTATGTATAATATCATACCTATGTCTTCTTTCATATTAATATAATATTACAAGTAAGGTGGAAAGAAGAAGGGATGGGAAAGGTGAAAAAAAATACCACTGAAAGTATGAAGACAGGGATGGCAGAAAGAGAGAGAAGCTAAGTGGAAAAATAGACACAAGGGAAGAGAAAGAAACAAGGCTGGAAAATAGTGGTGTTCGAGACAAGGAGCTTGGGTAATAAAATGAGAGGGAGGTATAGTGAGGTTGATGGAAACCTGGACACACAAATACTTTGACTGTGACATGCAGGCTTCCTGACAAATCATTTAAAGAAAGAAAGGAAAAGGTGGAGAAGGAGTGGCGTTACATGGCAAGAATGTGATGAAGCTCAATGAGGAAGAAGAGTGAACAACAAAAATCTGTGCATTCATGATGAGGTTAGAAGTGGCTTAGTGGGCTTATGCATTATGTTGCAATTGATAGGGTCCTGGGTTTGAGACAATGGAGGTTGCTAGTGGATACATATGATCTACAAAGCAGTGGATTTAGAGCACAAAAATGATTACTGACTAACAGAAGGGATAAAGAAGAGGGCAGTGATGAGAAGACTGCAATGTTACGAGGCCAATAGTTGCAAGGAGTGGGCTGTGGAAATACCAGATGCATTCAGTGATATAAAAAAACAAGTTCCAGGTAGAGCAGTATAACTCAAAGTGCCTAGGAAATAACTACATATTAGGAAATACAAAGTACAATGGAAACAGATTTTCAGTTGGACAAAGACTAGCTCCTTTGTTCACTCTGTTATTTTAGAGTATCCAAGAAACACCTTTTGGAAGAGCTCCAACAAAAAAATACCGCAAAAGCTTGGAACAGAAGACTTAAGAGAACACTAAACGAAAAAGCCAAGTTTTCCTGCCGGACGTGCTTTGTGCAACACAAGTGGAGGAAGAACACAGTAATGAAATCCAATAAAGTATTCTTTGAGGACTCTCACTACCTGCACCACATAAGAATGAGAGGAAAAGCATGTACAAGCCACAGACTTCAGAATATCATGGTCAAAAAAAAACATTTCATTACAGAACACTACCTCCATGCTATAGCACACAGCTGTTTACCATCAACAAAGATGCATGAAACACATCTCCCCACACAGAAAAGAAAAACATTCCTGAAAAAACGCATTTCACTTTATTCTTAAAAATGTGCTCAGCTTTATATGCAAAATGCTCTGTTTTATTTACATGTTTAAAGATGCTTTCAGCATATTAGAGAGTCTAACACTTCAGTAACATTGCAGTTATATGCATGCAGTCATAAGTCTAAGTTCTTAAAATAACCTGTCAGGATAAAAGCAGACTAGCACGTGATGGTTTCATCTACTGCAACTAATTTCTCTTAGGTCAAATAAGTCAAAATGTGAGAACATTTAAATTAATACTCTGTGAACTTGTCATTTAGGTTACTTTCAGGAGAGAGAAACACGTCTCCCCTTTAAATTATATAAAAACATGTTTCTTAGCATCCTTAGTTGACACGCACATTGAAGTGTTTCATTTACTTCAGTTTTTTTTAACACTTCACCTTAGGAGAAAAAACACACAGCACACATTTCCAGTACTTTTGTATTTAATATTTATGGTTCTGCAGCACACATAAACCTGGTTTGTTTTCACTTGACAATCAGATGCAACATAATATGCTATCCCTTGGCCAAATGTGTGCATAAGCAAGTCTGCATTCAAGTACAAAGTGAGAAAGGAGGACTCAAGCAAGAATGGCATTGCATAAAGACTTCATGTAGAGCCCACTCAGTGACACAAATGGATAAAGCTTTGACTGCACCCCAGATGACGTGAATTTAAATAGTGGATTGGATCCTGGTAGTGTGAGCAGGAGATGACAAGTAATGAGTGGCTATGGCTTGTCTGTTCTGGGGTGAGAGTTTAGTGGGTTACAACTCGTGCTACTCCATTGTTAGGGCAGGTGACCTGGAGCTTGAAAGGGAGGATGCCAGTTCAGCAATAATGTGCACTGTGACTCTGACAACTGGTGAAGGCAGCCCAGTCCTTACATATGAAGCTGCACACATCTATGGGGTAGAGATGTAAACATGGTCATACAGTGACAAAGGTGTACATGTCACCATCATGGGATGTTTAGGTTTTCAGAGAATTGCCTTCCACTTATGTCTTGGAGATACAGACAAGTGTGTGTATGGGGGAGGGGATATCAAGTTTCATGGACTGGGGACAACTGATGCTCATTCTGAAGCATGAATGGCCCAGGGATGTGAAATCTGACCCTTGGTCCACCAGGACAAGTGTGACGTCTCCTGGATAGCAGGAGCGGAAGTAGACATGGGTTAACGATTAAGGTACTCTCATGGCTGACTGGATAGTGGTTGCCTCAGAACAAGCTCTCATCCCTGTGGCAGATACTTAGCAGAGAGTAATAAGTGGGCTGTGAGTGATGGTTGGCAAAAGCACTCAGACACATTTTATATCTATAGCTCTATATATATAGATATAGACAGACATAGCTAGACATATACTTTGTATGCATGTCTGTATTATACTTCATTTTGTTGAAAAGTAGAAAGGGAACACTAGACATAACTAGTGACGTGAATTACAATGTGCTGGGGGTATACTGATTTCACATTACTGAATTATAGCCTTGCTACAATTTCTAATCAGAATAGCAGGTCAGTATATGGAGCAGAGGATACAGCATAACTTCTTCTTGGCACAGACAGCCAGGACAAAGGCAATACGATCCATGAGGGATTTGGATTGTTTACAGCTAGGTATGCTACACCATCAATCAATACATTAAGCATGTCTAGGAAGGATTTTACAATCTGGCTGTTATATAGGCAAACATAACAGGGCTGTAACTGTAATCAATGTATGGTTTATAGCAGGTACAAGGTGGATAATGCATTCTTGTATATATAAAGGGATAGCAACCATGGAAAAGAACCTTCAAATAAATACAAAGGAGAGGATGTACAGTGGGTCTCTCTGGAGAAGAAAAGGCACATCAGTATCTAGTGGAGTTGTATACATAATCCTCCTCATGTGGAGAAAGAAACAGACATTAATACAACAGACTACATTCAGTATTGTTTTGGGGAGCTTTTAATATGTCAAATGCAAAATGGATCACCTTGGCTGGAGTCGCACCTAAAAGCAGCATCCATTATGTGCAAAAGTCAAGATTCAGCACTTCTTACAGCAAACGAACAAACTAGTTTAGGAAACTGTTTAACTGGATTTCTGAATATTGGTAGTATTCCCACATATGACCTTGCAAACACACAAGAAGGGACACGTGCACACCCACACAGACACAATGACGTCTGATCATCAGTCTTAATTAGAATGGCACTCAGACCTCTTTCTAACACAGTACTAGTGAAAAGAATCTTACTAGAGTCAAAAGAACATCTCCAGAGTGTCTTATTACTCATTTGTTTGTTTATCCACCGATTCATTCATTTTCATATCTTTGTTTACCTCATTCCAAAAAAGGTAAACAAATGAATAAATCAACAAACCAATATGATGTAACACACCACTTCTGAAAATTGAAATATACTTTATTAAAATGAAAGAAGGCACAAAACCACAGCAGATAAAATCATACAGGTTTATTATAAAACAAACAGGTGAGCGCTTTCACAGGCAAATATGCTCACCTGTTCATTTTATAATAAACCTGTTTGATTTTATCGGCTGTGGTTTGGTGCCTTCTTTCATTCCTCTTTGGATTGATTTTGTTTTTGAAGGCCCAATTTACCTGCACTACTATAATATACTTTTTTTGTTGGCTGATACTTTATTAAAAGGTTCCTGGCAACTCAGCCAAACATTCTAAGGCAATTTATTAAGTAGGAATTGAGCCTGTCCCAGCAAGTAGTAGTTTTAGCAGGAAACAATGCTGGATGGGATGCCAGTCTATCCAGAGACTTGCAAATCTGAAGTTTCCATTTGCACACATCTGTGTGCCAGATCTTGGCAACCTTAACATTGCCAGTTCATCAACATACAAGTCTTTGTAATGTGAAAGGAACCTATAGCCCTGAATGAAACTTCATATAGACAGAGGCAGAAGATGCAGATTCTGCAGAAAAGGGACCTCAGTCAGGAAACAGACTGGAGAACCAAGTGCTGTGAGGGAGTAACACTAACCCCTACACCAGTGTACCACCCAAAGTTTATTAGATTCTCTTCTTTAGAAGTAATGAACGGCTGCAAACAGATTTAAACTTAGATGTCATGGGTTGTAAGAGTATAAGGCATTCCTGCTGAGGAGGAGTTGTAATATTGTATTATGTCCTCAAGAATTAGTCATCATAACCCCAATTACTAGCCCATGATAAGTACATGACATTAGCGAATATAACTGGGCAAAAGCACGTTTTGGAAAGAGAATCAGATTATAAGGTCTGTATCCATCCCCCAACTAAAATGCCTCCTGGTAATTGTTATGTACCCTTATAAGGGATATTCCCATTATGATAAATGTTGCTTTGAAATTTAACACTTGTTGTTAGATATGCATGTTGAAATGATATTTCTTCTATCAAAAAACAAACAGAAACTGTGTAACCTTGCTCCCCTTTAATGGTATGAAGAGAAATCACTACAGTTTCAGAGACATTGGCTACAGCTTCTGTGTTTAATGTACAAGGATTAGAACTGATATCGTGCTTTAATCATTTATTCATTCACTTACTTTTTGTTTGCCTGCTTAATCTAAAAAAGGATTATGATGTAGCCTAATCATATCCCTGCACTAAATGGGTGCAAGGTTTATCCTGAATAAGTTTCCAATTGTGCTCTCTCTCTCACACAGACTCGCACACATTCTCACACACACACACACACACACACACACACACACACACACACACACACACACACACACCTACTGGAGGGGACTGGAGCACTTTGCAAATCATCATCAGTCACAAAGAATTGTGCAGTCTCTACACAGCACACATCTCAGCTAGGAACCAAACAGGAAAACCAAACCATGCAAGACAGCTGCACAAGCATTTCCATCACTGTGTAAAACAGATGCACAAGCATTTCCATCACCAGGTCACCTTACAGGCTAATTATGCAACCATTTATTAATATTTACATAAATGGTGTTCATAAAGCAGCACTAATTAGGCATGCTCCGCATTCTTTGGAAAAATTCCATCATGCTGAGTTATTTATTCGGCCACGGTGGTGCAGCGGTTAGCGTTGCCGCCTCACAGCAAGAGGTTGTCTGGTTCAATCCTTGGCTCGGGTGCCTTCTGTGCGGAGTCTACATGTCCTCACTGTGCTCGCGTGGGTTTCCTCCCGGTGCTCCAGATTCCTCCCACATCCCAAAGACATGCAGGTGGATTGGACACTCTAAATTGATCCTAGGTTTGAGTGTTTGCATGTGTGCCCCTTCTGTGGAAGGTTGGGCGCCGAGCTGGCAACTCGACACTGTAAAACTCCACTGCCAATCATGAGCGGACAGGTGATCCGCTGTTGCGACCCCTAACCGAGAAAAGCCGAAAGAAGAAGAAGAAAACTGTCATTGAGTTGGCTTCTCTAGCAGTGATAATGTGTGAAATGGATGAGTACAATTAGTTGCACACAACTGGAGGAGATGCAACATATTGAATATTTTTTCCTCAGAGGAAATAACTGCTGGTACTGTTTCTATTACAGCACAATCAGTGATTCAATGTTTTTGATGTGCCCTCTTCTCCACAGTTGTGTGACTGTAGTGTTGTATTATGCAAATACAGGGTGTGTGGGAACCTTGCCCCTGATATGCACACATTAATTTCCAGGAATGTTTAATAACTTTCGGTGCTACAGTAACTCACTGATGCCTGCCAGATCAGTTTGACACACAGATTACAAATTACTGTCCACTCTTAAAAATAAACCAGTTGTAAAACAACATTCCATACTAGCCATGGCTAAGAATCATCTCTTCAAAAGTCGGAAGCCAAAAGTTATAATCCACCTGCTTATGAGATTATGTTTATATAAAGTAATAAAAAAGCTGCAAGCTTATGAAACTGAATAATGAAATTATTTGCTTAAAGAAGTTAAGCAATACACTTTGAAAATTGAATACAGACATATATTATAACACTAAAATATAACACAAAAGGTTCAGAGAGATATTAGAAAAACACCATCAGTTAACTACCTTTAATCTTACTACTAACTGAAAATAACTGTAATCTAACTGCATGTAACTAGACATTTCAAAATAAAAAAACAGGCAAAATAAAAATGAATTAACTGATTCTAGTTATTAACAGTCAATGGACTGAATAACTGTTGCTGCAGTGACCAAGGCCTCTGGAGGGGTGTCTTGGTGTGAAACATCAATAGGTGACCTTATGTTAGTGCAGTGCTGTTTACGAAATCAAATCCTCTTCCTTTTGACATTAGATCAAGAAGTCCTCCTTACTTCATGTGAGGTCCAAACTCATGTCTAAACATGTTTATTTTTATATAGTTATCCTTTCTTGACTGTGTTAGTCCAACTAAGCTAGTTGCCTCTTTTCAGAGGAGGCTCAAGTGGTACTTACACTGACTAAGGGATATTTGGCCAGGGTGCTGGAGGATTAACACCACTCTTTTTGACATATGCCACAGGATCTTTTCACATCCACATGAGCTACAACCAACTCCAAAAGATATGGCAGCTGTACTACACTGCTTCTGAATTTTGTTTTTATCAGAGTTGTGCTTTAACTGTAATGGCATCATTTGCTTCTGCAAGTATGATAACACTGGAGTGGGTAAATTATGTAGTTTTTCCTTACAAACTGATCACAGCAATGTCTATGACAGAGTGATTTGATTTTATTACTCACCAAGGTCACGAAAACAGTATATATATATTTTTTAAAACGGCTTCTACTGGCAAGAATTAGTTCAATGTTCTAAACAAATTGCTGACAAAGTTTAGGCTTGTGTTTCAATACAATAGAATCTGGACAGCCTTGTTTCTTCACATCCAAATCTGTCATTTTATATTTGTGGAAGTGATAGTGAAAGAAAATACCTCTGCAATTTAGGTTGTTCACTTGACCATATATTATGAGTGTTTTCACTCCTTTCATGACTTAAGTGATCTTCTTTATCTCTTGGGAAAGATGCATGCTAAACTAACTAAACCTTCTGTGCTTGTTGCCTGCTGCCTTCTGGAGTTTTTTTTTTTTTAAATGAAGGCACAACACAACAAGTATTACATCTGCTTATAACAATTCTCTGCCTGTCTTGTCCCCAATAAAAATCGTATTCAGAGCACTTTCTCAATAAACCATCAAACATCAAGATCTTCTCACTCACTGGGAATAACAGCAACTGCCATGTTTCTACAGCAGAGCTGCCCTGCCCCCTACAAAGTCCCACAATGAATAAATAAAAAGAATGAACACTGCTAATGACATGTGTATGTGCGTATGCATGTGTATGTGAGTGAGAGAGTGAGTGTGAGAGTGTGTGCGTGCGCGTGTGTGTGTGTGTGTGTGTGTGTGTGTGTGTGTGTGTGTGTGTGTCTGAAAAGAGTTTCACTTTTACTGCTTTGATGCATTTTCAGAGAGGAACTACATTTTTTATGTTTTACATTGTTTGTTGCATTTTGATAGAAGAACACTGTATGGACTATGCACAGCGCTTTTCATGTTTCATTTATAAAGACAACTGTATATTTTTTTCACAGTTTAATACAGTTTTCACAATGTATTTAACATATGGACTCTAAAAACAGCCAAAATACTGTGTTGTGCTTTTTACACCTATGCATTAAATCACTGTCACTTTCAACTGTTTCTCAGACAGGTATGCAGCATAAACGTAATCAGTGCCAGGCAAATATAACTTTAAAGTTCTTCAAATATATTTCTATGGCAAGACCCATCTCAACCAGAAATCATCAGAACATAAAACAAAATCAGTTTTCTCCACAGGTTTTAGAATAGCAGGCTTTTTATTTCATTCATATCAGAAGGAAAAATAATTACTCCCCACTTCAATAAAGTCTTGCTGCATTATACATCAGGCTGTTTCCACCTACTGTTATTCATCTGCATCATCTACATCAGAAGGATTTATTCTCTACACATATGGGCTGCATCAACATTCTAGTTGCAAGAAATGGTTGAACTGGGAACAGATTTTGCTACCAAAAGAGTAATTCCTGTATGTTCTGGTCTTTGCTAATAAAGTCTTCTCTCAGCAGTTAAAGACATGTGCTAAGTAAAGTATGCAGGCCAAAGTTCCCTTAGCAAGAAACGTTATTAGATGCTATAAGCCATGTTTGCAGAGAATTTAGAATTACGCAGCCTACAAACATGCCTTGAAATCCCTTAAGATGATGATATGCTTAACAGTGATTTTTTTCA
Source organism: Protopterus annectens (assembly GCF_019279795.1). NCBI lineage: Eukaryota > Metazoa > Chordata > Ceratodontiformes > Protopteridae > Protopterus > Protopterus annectens. The sequence goes on from NC_056729.1 coordinate 1,249,190,170, forward strand.
TAATTATAAACACACACTGCTGACTACTCCTGCCAACAGTAGTACAGGATGAGACAGAACACAGCGTTGAAGAAAAGTAAAGGAGAATACATCTAAAAGCTAGTAGCAGACAAAAACAAAACTGTAGTCGTCAATGGACCATAAACCTATATATCTGGTATGGCATAGTCCTTTCCCGCCATTTTTTCAGAGCTTGATACACATTCCTGTGTTCTGTAAGAGTCATTTCAACATGAATACTGAAGCCAGGATTTAACTAAAATGAAATGGTATTAATCCTTGGCTAATATCCAAGTTTTGCCTGAAGCCTGATTTTTTTTTCTATCTTTTCATAAATGTTGAAGTATTTTTACTCCTCATCTGGGCAGCACAGTTGTAGCAGTCACCTCAATGCAATAGTTTTTCCAGTTTGGTTCTATGTTGGGGTGCCTTCTGTGCACAGCCTGCATGCACTCCCCTGTTTGTGTGAACAACCTACAGATATGCAGTGCGTGGACTGTTGATTTGACATAGTCCATAGGTGTGAGTGTGCATACAGAAGAAAGGAATGGCAATCTGCTTTTGTTCTGTACTTACCTGCTAAGTTATATGGAGACTGGTAGGAATTCATGGCATTGCTAAAGGAGTTGGTGTGACTCAACAACCCTGGATAGATAGATGACTTCTGAGCAACTTTTTTTTTTTTTTAACTTGGCTTTCCTTTTTTTTATTTTAGCAAGTCATGCTGAAAGGTAAGTAGTAAAGATCAGGAAGATGTGGATTGTCATTCTGCTGGAATTCTCCTTTAACTCAAGCTGAAAGACAGATGCCCTTATGCAGACTGTTTCAAAAAACTCCAGCTTTACACCGTCACATATCGCCTACTCAGAAGTGATCTCTGCCTAACATACAAAGCTATGTCAAACCCAGAGCTGTTGGACATGCTCCACTTAAAGAAATCCCAATCCCTCCGAGTTACATGCTCTAGGGACCTAAACCTTGTCACCACAATAAACGGAACATGCCGGAGGGATAGAATCCTGTCCCAGAGACGTCCCATACTCTGGAATAAACTACCTATCTATATCAAACAAAGCTCCTCATTAGCACTCCAAGAAAAATCTTGATGATTGGGTGGGAAATAGGAAATTCACCCCGGGGATCACTTCTGCGGCTCTGCTCGACAGTGGCACAGGAAAATAATTTTCTTGGGTGGCAAAAGCCAGGGCATCTTTTTGGCTGGGCTTGAATAGGCCCTAGGGCCGATAGCCTAGTACCTACCTACCTATGAACCTATGAGAAGAAAACAATGTCACCATCAAATTCAACTGAATTGTTTTCCTAACCCATAAAAGTTCCATTACTACTTCCTGCCCATCCAACACATCATAATCACTGCTGTCACCTTCAGTACTTGCATTCTTCAAACATACAGCTTTAACAATATAACAGCAATAGAAATACCTAATTTCTGCTCACAGTCGTATATAAATATGGAACTCAGTTATATTGGGTAGTCTCTCCTTGTCACTGTTTTTACATATTAAGCTAAGCTTTGCTCATATCATGAATGAGGTACTGCCTGATTATTTATCCCACTAAATAAATCCCATACTACAGATCTCAGAATTGGCCTCAAATTGCTGTTTAATAGAAGTATTACATTATTGGACTTCAGTAGTCCAACAAGCACAGAATAAGTTCTAGTGAATAAGTCACGATCCACAAATTAATTTCTTTTATTCATACACAAAAAATAATCACTGGTTTAGCGCTTTCATCTACGTATCGTAGACTTCATCAGAACAGTGTCTTCACTTAACAATAGTCTATATATACTGTAAAAAAACGCCAAAATCTAAAAATCCATTAATTAACTGTGCAATTAGCTTAAAGTCACAGATATGTCCTATAATACATTCATATATTCTTAAAAATTAAATGAATAAAAATTGTTCTTGTTAAAAACTATATATATTGGTTCCATCTTATAAACTCATTTCAATAGTTCATATATAATTCATTAACTGATGAAATTTGTTGTGTGCTACACATATGTTATAGAAAAATGTACAAAAATATAACAACCCTGCCTACACATACTAGCTAACAATATATCTAAAAACACATATTAAAATGTATATCATCCCTGATAGTATTATGTTACTGACAAGTTGGTTGCCTGTAGTGTAACATATTCTGAATATCTAATGATATACAACATACATATAAAATATCAATATATGTTAAAATATATATCCAATTCATTCTATTAGTTTCTTATAAGAGGTTTGGTGGGTATACATTCATTTAGTCCTGGGGGTATTGCTGCGTTTAACCTGATTTGCCATTTTATTTCTTTCTCTGATACAAGAGCCTTAATGTCTCCCCCCCTGGGATTTATTTTTACCACTTCTAGAATACCAAACAAGAATCCAATACAACTTGGATTACAGTTTATGTGCCTGTACAAGGCATTGTTGGTGTCCTTTTTGCGTATGCAATATAAGTGATCATATATTCTATCTTTTAATCTCCTGTCCGTTTTGCCTACGTAAAAAAATCCACAGGTTGAGCATATTGCTAAATAAATCAAGTGCTGTGTTTGGCAATTCCCTTTCCTAAAATTTATCTTACTTCTAAGGATGTTATCCAATGTCACACTCTCTTTGGTTATAATACTACTACACTGATTACAATGGCCACATTTGGTAGTTCCACCCTTTCCAGAATATATCTTTTTGTTCATATTATTAGTTCTTATTTCAAGTATTCTTTTGAGGTTATGATCAGTTTTATATACGTATAATGGCCTTGCTCCCAGTTTATCACTAATTCCTTCATCGCTAGAGATTATATTCCAATTCTTATCTATAATCTGTTTAATTAGACTAGCCTGTTTACCATACTTTACTATACATGCTTTTTGGAAGTTATGGCCATCTGACGCCATCTTGAAGTCACTAATTTTTCTATTAACAGATACGTTGGATGGACCTACACCCAACACTGGTGTATACTTTTCCCCCCATTCCTGAATGACATACTTGGTGACATCCTGCACTAAATCCTCAAGATATCCTCTGTCTATAAATAATTTCCTCAAAAAATGCATTTCCCTGAGGAAATCCTTCTTAACCGTGGTCATCCTAGCAGCTCTGATTGATTGTCCTTTGATAATACTTTTTTTCTGGGAATACGGGTGGTTACTATTATATTCAAGATAACTATTGCAAAAAGTTTCTTTTCTAAATATTCTGGACTGAAATTTAGTACCATCAGAATATATATAGGAGTCCAGAAAATTAATACCCACATGGTCAACGTTGTATGTGAACCTGAGATATGTTGTGGTGTTATTTATGTATTCAATGAACTGGATGAATTCCTCTTTTTCTCCTTTCCATAAAATAAAAATATCATCCAGATAACGCACATATAGTGTCATATACTTGTACCAAGGTGAGTTAAGCACATATTCCTTCTCCCAGTCTAATAAGACAAGGTTTGCATATATGGGGGCACAAGCTGCCCCCATTGCTACGCCATTGTTCTGCTTATAATACTCACCGTCAAAGTATATGAAGTTATTATCTAAAACTATATTAATAAATTCATGTATTAATTCTTTCTTATCTTCGCTTAATTCACTGATGGTATATACACTTTCCATAAATCTAATAATGCCATCCTCCTTTGGTATACATGAGAATAAGTCCTTGATATCTACACTTGCAAAAAGTAATTTTGAATTCCAAAGGTCATGTGTAAACTTCCCTAGAAATTCCCATGAATCTTTAATAATATGTTCGATGTTCTTGTATATACTCTTAAGCCACTGATCAATAACTTTCCTGTACGGGAAAGTCTTACTGTACGTACCTGCAATAATAGGTCTCAGTGGTGGATCTATAATATCCTTATGTACCTTGGGTATGCCATTGATGGTAGCGAGTACTGGATATTGAACTTTTAAAAAATATACAATTCCTGTTCTTTTCTTTCATCCAATAAGTATTCTTCTAAATATAAATCTAATCGCCTATGAGCTATATTAATTTGATTCAGTGATGATCTTTCATACTGGTCAATATTATTCAGAATATCAAATATTTTTTCATTATATCTAGATATTTCCATTAATACTATTCCACCCCCTTTGTCTGGTACCAATATTTTAATATTGGCAGCTTGCAGTTCATTAAGTACCTGATCAAGGTATTTATCCCAGTCAGTGGAATTTATTTCCTTATAACTCTTATTCTTGAGCTGATATATTTGCTTACTTATAACTTTCTCAAATGTTGCTATAGTGTTATGCATCGGCAGAATAAATTTGCTTTTTCTCCTTAAGGCACTAGGGGTGGTAAAGGAACTTTTATTATCATGAAAAAATAAGCTTAGATTTAATTTTCTTGTATATAGTTTTAATTCCACTAGTGCATCAACAAAGTCAAACTTGCCCTTCGGTATATATTTCATACCCTTGGAGAATACTAGAAAGCATTCCTTGTTAATCATAACAGGTGTATAATTGTATATTTTAAAGTCGTTCCACATATTAATGACTCCATGTCTTATTATTTCTTGTCCTTCCTGCTCATGTTCTATTCCATAACATCCTACTTCTTCCAATAATTCTTCCCCCTGTATCTCCTCTGATTGTTTCTGTAATTTCCCCTGTTCATAATATCTTCCTCTAAAAAATCATTTGCATACCCCCTTTCCTCATATATATCCTGCCTATCTGTATGACTTTCTGTACGTCTGTACTGCTCATTATCTACTCTGATGTTCCACCTATATGCTTTGCAATTGGCATACTGGTTAGTATCACGAATAAATTTCTTACACTTCCTTTCAAAAATTCTTTTGGAATTGTTTTCTGCATATGTATATTGTTTGTTATATAACTGTTCCCACTGAGGGAAAATTAAATCCTTGGTAATATCGGTATTCATCCTTTCAACCTCCTGTAATAAATTACTAATCTTGTTATCATTGCACACTATAATGAACTCCATAAATTGAGTTCCAAAACTATCAAACATTTTGTTGCATGCTTCAATATTTTCATCATTTAACTCCACACCAATTGGCTGTTTGAAGAAGCGTAACCCCATGGGTACAATGCCACTAGATATACATTTACTCAGATATAAGTTATCTATCTGTAGTCCTTTAATTTGTGTTAGTTTTTTGCCAAAGTTATAAATAACATCCTTTAAGTTAGAGTAGGACTCCCTCTGTTGTCCTTCCCTAGCATTATATTTCTTATTAGGCTCAAACTCAAAAGTTAACTTTAAAAAATTGTCAATATTGTTGTTAGAATGGGACATACCCACTGTGGTAGCTTCCTTGCGTTGTTGGTGTATGTCACCAGTGTCTTTCAGTCTATTAATCCCTTCCATTCTACTAGCGACTTTAGAATATGTGCGGTTTGGCGGTATTCTTTTCGGTCTTGCACCAGAAAATAAAAAAAAGTCCTCCGATGTATTAAAATATTGGTACCAGACAATGGGGGTGGAATAGTATTAATGGAAATATCTAGATATAATGAAAAAATATTTGATATTCTGAATAATATTGACCAGTATGAAAGATCATCACTGAATCAAATTAATATAGCTCATAGGCGATTAGATTTATATTTAGAATAATACTTATTGGATGAAAGAATAGAACAGGAATTGTATGATTTTTTAAAAGTTCAATATCCAGTACTCGCTACCATCAATGGCATACCCAAGGTACATAAGGATATTATAGATCCACCACTGAGACCTATTATTGCAGGTACGTACAGTAAGACTTTCCCGTACGGGAAAGTTATTGATCAGTGGCTTAAGAGTATATACAAGAACATCGAACATATTATTAAAGATTCATGGGAATTTCTAGGGAAGTTTACACATGACCTTTGGAATTCAAAATTACTTTTTGCAAGTGTAGATATCAAGGACTTATTCTCATGTATACCAAAGGAGGATGGCATTATTAGATTTATGGAAAGTGTATATACCATCAGTGAATTAAGTGAAGATAAGAAAGAATTAATACATGAATTTATTAATATAGTTTTAGATAATAACTTCATATACTTTGACGGTGAGTATTATAAGCAGAACAATTGCGTAGCAATGGGGGCAGCTTGTGCCCCCATATATGCAAACCTTGTCTTATTAGACTGGGAGAAGGAATATGTGCTTAACTCACCTTGGTACAAGTATATGACACTATATGTGCGTTATCTGGATGATATTTTTATTTTATGGAAAGGAGAAAAAGAGGAATTCATCCAGTTTGTTGAATACATAAATAACACCACAACATATCTCAGGTTCACATACAACGTTGACCATGTGGGTATTAATTTTCTGGACTCCTATATATATTCTGATGGTACTAAATTTCAGTCCAGAATATTTAGAAAAGAAACTTTTTGCAATAGTTATCTTGAATATAATAGTAACCACCCGTATTCCCAGAAAAAAAGTATTATCAAAGGACAATCAATCAGAGCTGCTAGGATGACCATGGTTAAGAAGGATTTCCTCAGGGAAATGCATTTTTTGAGGAAATTATTTATAGACAGAGGATATCCTGAGGATTTAGTGCAGGATGTCACCAAGTATGTCATTCAGGAATGGGGGAAAAAGTATACACCAGTGTTGGGTGTAGGTCCATCCAACGTATCTGTTAATAGAAAAATGAGTGACTTCAAGATGGCGTCAGATGGCCATAACTTCCAAAAAGCATGTATAGTAAAGTATGGTAAACAGGCTAGTCTAATTAAACAGATTATAGATAAGAATTGGAATATAATCACTAGCGATGAAGGAATTAGTGATAAACTGGGAGCAAGGCCATTATACGTATATAAAACTGATCATAACCTCAAAAGAATACTTGAAATAAGAACTAATAATATGAACAAAAAGATATATTCTGGAAAGGGTGGAACTACCAAATGTGGCCATTGTAATCAGTGTAGTAGTATTATAACCAAAGAGAGTGTGACACTGGATAACATCCTTAGAAGTAAGATAAATTTTAGGAAAGGGAATTGCCAAACACAGCACTTGATTTATTTAGCAATATGCTCAACCTGTGGATTTTTTTTACGTAGGCAAAACGGACAGGAGATTAAAAGATAGAATATATGATCACTTATATTGCATATGCAAAAAGGACACCAACAATGCCTTGTACAGGCACATAAACTGTAATCCAAGTTGTATTGGATTCTTGTTTGGTATTCTAGAAGTGGTAAAAATAAATCCCAGGGGGGGGAGACATTAAGGCTCTTGTATCAGAGAAAGAAATAAAATGGCAAATCAGGTTAAACTCAGCAATACCCCCAGGACTAAATGAATGTATACCCACCAAACCTCTTATAAGAAACTAATAGAATGAATTGGATATATATTTTAACATATATTGATATTTTATATGTATGTTGTATATCATTAGATATTCAGAATATGTTACACTACAGGCAACCAACTTGTCAGTAACATAATACTATCAGGGATGATATACATTTTAATATGTGCTTTTAGATATATTGTTAGCTAGTATGTGTAGGCAGGGTTGTTATATTTTTGTACATTTTTCTATAACATATGTGTAGCACAAAACAAATTTCATCAGTTAATGAATTATATATGAACTATTGAAATGAGTTTATAAGATGGAACCAATATATATAGTTTTTAACAAGAACAATTTTTATTCATTTAATTTTTAAGAATATATGAATGTATTATAGGACATATCTGTGACTTTAAGCTAATTGCACAGTTAATTAATGGATTTTTAGATTTTGGCGGTTTTTTACAGTATATATAGACTATTGTTAAGTGAAGACACTGTTCTGATGAAGTCTACGATACGTAGATGAAAGCGCTAAACCAGTGATTATTTTTTGTGTATGAATAAAATAAATTAATTTGTGGATCGTGACTTATTCACTAGAACTTATTCTGTGCTTGTTGGACTACTGAGTTGTCGTGAGTTCTAGTTTTTTGTCTATTATTGGACTTCACTCTTTCGCCTTTAATCAGAGAGGTAACTGGCGCAAAAATATCCTCGATAGTCACAATACAAAGCTTTCAGTAACTTTTTTTACCTGTAAAAAGCAACTCCTCTTATGACTTCTATTTATTTATTTAGTTATTTCTACTGAGTAAGACAGTCTGGCTGTGCAAGAAAACATTCCCTTTCAGCAAAGACCCAGGAAGAAAAGCCCCAAACAATCAGAATAAGAAAGCATAGTCATGTTCAAATACACAGAGTTGTAAGGAAAACATTACTATTTCCACTGATACCACAATCCCACCCATCCCCTTTAATTACTATGGAACAAGCTCTTGCCTGCTCAAAAATTAAGAATACTTCATCCATAGGCTCTGATAAGATACTAGGTTGCCTTATTATCTGTGCCAAATATGGTTTTCTGAACTCCTACTTGACCTCTTTAATCTAAGAATGCCCACTGGTTACATTCCTAAATCCTGGAAAACAGCCACTGTAGTGCCATTACACAAGTGTGGCTGAAACACAGACTATAGACCCATTAGTCTCACAGACCTCATATGTAAAGCTATATAACAAATTATCTCAGACCCCATTAAGCTGGACATTGAAAATCTCTTAACCCTGGATACTCATCAATTCAGCTTTGTGAAAGAAAGGTCCTGCCTCTTTGACCTCATTAATTTCTTTAAAAAAGTAGCCAAAGCAGTAGATAATGGTTATACAGTGCATATAGCATATATGGACCTAGCCAAGACCTTTGGCACTATTTCTCATACAAGTATTATTGATAGACTTGTAAATCTGTACATAAATCGATAATTAACTGGTTATCTAACAGAACCCATGTGGTTATAATCACAAGTGCGACTTTTAAAGTTACCAGTGGTATACCACAGGGCTGAATTTTGGGTCCTCCCCCATTTGACTTTTATTTCTCAGACCATCAGGCAAGTACTGCTTGCCTATGGTTAGCTAAATTTGTGGACGACTGTAAACCAAGTGTTATTTGATCTTCAACTGACTCATAATTGGTCCAACATGGGTTGGACCTTGTTATAAATTAGTGCAAGGATAATGGTCTCAGATTAAATGCAAAAAATACAGCATAGGTCATTTTGGTAAACAAAATAGTTTCACTTAAAATATAGGCGAGTGCACTCCTCATATCAGACACTGTTGTAAGGGATTAATGAATTCTTGTTAATTCCTTATCATCTGACCACTGTGCCTCCACAGTTCTGAAAGCCTTGCATTTGGTTTGCCTAATTTCCAAACACATCTCCACTAGATTCCCAAGGTGTCTTAGTTCCTCTTTACTGGTAAGATATCAGATTCATTATTGAATATAATGCACCTTTTGGCATGTATCTGTCAAAACGTATCACACAAGTTGAGATCTCCACAAGATTTATAATTGAAAAGATCAGCGATCACAAAAATCTTAGTTATCAGTAGAGACTGTCGGCCCTTTCTCTGTACTTAGTCTCTTACAGACTCTTCTATGTACATCTGTGCCTACTCTTTTGAACTATGGAAGATCAAACACTATTTGACCACCAGTTCCTTCACAGAAATAACAAGACTTCAAATACTCAGTTAAAGGAACTAAGACCTTCAACAGTAGATAAATAAGACACATTGGCAAGACAGATTCATATCCCAATATACTCCTCAGGTGTGGGACAAACATCCACTACATGCCAGACAGAGCAGCATCCTTTTCACCTTCATGGTAAACCTAGATAAGTGGAAAGGCAGCCTTAAATCCCCCCCCCCACCCGTCTGTCATGTCTTGCCCTCAAGTCCTGAGGTAACTGTTGAATAGAGTTTTTGTTAGCTGGGCTTGTAATGATCTGCCGACCAAGTATCTATTTCTTACCTATGAAACTATTGCAATAAAAACAGGGACAACATATAATAATGGTCTAGGAATGGTTGAACTAGGAACAGATTTTACAACATAGAATAATTGTTTAATATACAGAATTCTAAGGAAACATGATATTAACACAAAGACCTTTGGCAGTGGCATTCAGTTAATCCAACATTAAAATAGTGTATTTTTATGGATGAAATAAGAGGAAATAGTGGGAAAGAAAAGGGTAGGTCGAATTTAGGAAAACTGGTAGAAAAAAGAAAAACATTTGTGCAGAAATGGAAGTGCGAAAGCACAGCTGTTCAGAGTTTTGTAAGACCTGTTGCTAGTCAGAGGAAGGTGGAGTAATTGGCCTACTACATGATGGTAGCTTGTTTGATAGCCGAGTGGAGCTTGTTTATAAACAGCTTAAATAGTAAGGGACAGGAATCACACATTGGGGACAACTACAGGAACTAGAAGGAAAGTTGAAAAGGTGTGCTGCCATTTTACAGCCTGTTATCTGTTGCTATAGTAGCTATTGAACCAGGATGGAGCAAGTTGGGAGAGGCCTAGAGAAGCGAGAGCTGTTAGTAGTTTAGGATAAGAAATAGTATCAAATGCTTTGGATAAGTTCAGGAAGATGGATGAGACTAAGTGACCTGCATTTCTATGATGATTGATTGTGTTAATGAAATGTAGAAGGGAAACCGTACTATGACTTGGACAAAAGCTGCATTGGGACTGTAATAGGAAGCTGTTGGCAGCGAGGTGCTCAAAGAGCTGTATATGAATACATTTCCCTAGGAATTTTGATAAGGGAGACAATACTGTAAGTGATCTGTAATTAAAGAATTCTGATGATTTATGCCTTTGTGAAGAGATACAATATAATTTTTTCCTGAGGGTTAGGACAAGGTTCTCTCTAATCGATCAATTAATAAGTATGAGGATTGTATAGAAGAGTAGGCCTACTGCCATTTTGATGCAGTCACATGAAAGGTTATCTGCTGCTAGACTTGCAAGTTTTAGATTTTAGAAATGTTTTCTGATTGTTAAGGTAGTACCAGTTTTAGGGAGAAGGATGCTGTGAAGTAATTTAGCTGAATAGATAGTGGGAAAATAAAGAAGGGATTATCTTTAACAAGAGATAAATCTGATTGGAAAATTTGACTGCTGAACTGAGCGACAATGTTATTAGCATTATTATTAGCTGATGGTGATGGTGTGGTTATTTGACCAGAGTAGAGAAAAGTTTTCAGTGATGTCCACAAGAACTTTGGGTTATGTTGGTGTTCTCCCTGGAGGTAAGTCATTTTTTTTGCCTATTTTAATATGCAATTTGATATACTTTACGAGATGTCTGAAATTTTGCCAATTGCATTGAGATTGGTTTTTTCGTGTCCATTGTTTCAAAGTTTTGTCCTTGATGTGCATAACCTGTTGGGTTTCTTTTGTTAACTAAGGTATATGTATAGACTTTATTCTTTTTGTTCTGATGGGAACCAAATCATTTAGCATATTCAGAAATACTTATTGCATATGCTTGTAAGATTTATACTGCTGAACTGTAATCCTGCTTGTGCCTTTTGGGTAGAGAATGTAGATGGTTATGGGGCAGGTAAGTCCTGCATCTGTGTTGGAGGACTATGATTTGGAGGATGTCACCACTACAATGTTGATATAAAGTTTTTGTTGGGAGAGGGATGTTTGTATTTGAGTTTATGCTTTAAGTCATGTTTTGTGAACCAGGCATCAGTGCTTAGATAGATGTGTTTAGGGTATCAAAATTGTGATCCAGTATAGGTTAGGGGAGACTGTGTGAGTACAAAATGTGTTTTGGTTTGTGACATAGTTTGGAGTTGGGAGATAGACCAAAGGTATATATGGAATGAGGTAACATTTGTGAGGAGGGTTAGGGGAAATGGTATTAACAGGTGAATAATAACTACAGTAAATAAAAGAGATTAGTCAATTGATGCATGGGGTATGAGAATAATGGACAAAATGTGAAAGGTTTTGTGAGAGGTGAGGATTTGTAAATGTTTTGTGATGAGTCAGAATTGATATGCAAGATTCTCTGTTGTGAGTGAGTGTTTAGAGCAAAGGATTTGTGAGAAAAGGAGGAGCTGTACTTGTTTCTGAATCTGCTAGGGTGAAGAGCAAGGTAGATAGGTCAAAAGAAAGTAGGATGACTGTGGGCCATTTAGATGGAAGCAAGAGGCAATAGTTGGCATTAGGTGTGAGCAGTTCTGTATGAGCGTATTAAGGAAGGAAGAATATTTATCAGAGGAAAGTGGAACAAACTTGTTTGTATAAGGATTTGTAGATGAAGCAAGGAAGAGAGATGTCAAGGGTTTTTGATGGACTCGTGTTGACTCATTTTGTAGAAGACTGCAAGATGAGAGCAGTCAAAGAATCCCCAAAAGATTCAGACATCCTCTAGGAGAACTTGCCTCAAATAAATAACTGGTGACAGAGTCATGGACTAAAGCTAAATACTAAAAACTGCATTATAGCATACTTTGGAAAACAGAATGCAAAGGGAAACTACCACATTAATAATATATACCTAAGAGTTAATCAAATAGTTACAGATTTGGGAACATACACAGACATCTTGAAGCTATGTAGTACAGCTATTGTGCAATGGATAGGTGTACTTGAGGAATTTCAAGAAAGTTCTGCTAGCATGGGGTGGAATGAGGTGTTTAGGAAATTAAATGTGGTGCTGGATAGAAAAATGGCAGGAAGTGATATGTAAGAAGTTAAAGGAGAAAGAAAAGAAACAATGCAGTATGTAATTGTGTTCAGGAAGTGGGAATGGTGCACATGTCTTTGGTTGTTGTTTCATTGGGTCAAATTTAGTAGGGTTAAATGTAGTGCAAGTGGAGGTGTGTGGCAATTGGGGGTAGGGTAAGGGATTTAAGTGATTTGACATTATTCTTAGAGTAGCAAGGATAGAAAGTGGATGATTTACCCAGTGTTGTGTGATAAACACTCCTCTGGTAAAGGAATCTATATACACACCTAACATATAATGACATCTTAATGTCTCATTAGTCAAGTAAAATTATACAATGACCCCATATTAATATTCCAAAATGTGCATGCTGATTGGTCAGCATGCCCATTGTAAATCAGACTTATACTAATGGAAAAAGGTCCGGTCGCCGGGACATTTTTCATTAGTATAAATCTTTTTTTTTTCTTTTTTTTTTGTGTAGTGTTACACAGCAACAGAGAATGGAAGAGCTCCATTGCTGTAATCTCACTATGCTAAACAGGTTTAACATAGCAAGGGAACGGAGATTTTCCTTTCTTCGTTGCTTTTTTTAAAGCTGTCTCGCTATGTTAAACTTGTTTATTTTTCTATATCTTTTACCCAGACAATGGATACAATGGCTAGTCTGGGATTTGTTCATTCATCCTGTTACCAAATAAAATAAATAAATTACAAAGAAGGCATGAGGTATTCCTATGCATTCATGTTACATAATTAGACAGTGCCCATTTTTATTCAGTTCTGATGCAATCATATTAGAAACCACGTCAACCCATTTTAGATGGCCTCTGCATTATTGAGTTGCTCATCTTGCTCTCACTTTTCATGGACTTTGTTTTTAAGCTTTTTATCATTTAAACTGCATGGCTTTCAACTCAAGCTATATCAAGGCAATGCTTCTCTTTTTCTATCAATCCTTACTTCAGACTGAGATACCCAGTTTACAAGCAGGGTGAAGACATTCCTAAAAGGCCCAGAAAGAACTTGACTGCCCAGAGGATGAAAAGTGACCTCTTGGAAATGTGCTACATGTAACAGCTACTTTAACAAATGCACAGCTTTCAGGTGTCTTACTTAAAAAATGTAAGAGGTCTGGTTTGACCCACTGCAGTGTCTTAGCTAGTGAGGCACTCCAATATCTTATTCCAGCTTTTCAATAACTACCTATAAATAGATCAAATAGTCTATGAAAGGTGTAATTATTCAGTCTTGATAAGGTTAATTTTGCTGGAAGCAACTGATCACTCATCACACTGAAGGTCTTAATCTAGCAAGTCTGGTATACAGGGCAAGGGTTAGAAATTTGGGGACCACCCCACAATATTAAACTGGGCTGCACCCCCGGATACTTCCAGTCTAAGTACCACCATATCACTTCCTCCCCTTTAAAGTAACCTTTTAGTTCATGCTGCAAGCTTTTAGTACTAGTATGCATGGACTGAATACAATGGTCTGACATTATGACAAGCCTGCATTCTACACTAGGTTGGCTCATCTCACAGAGTGACATTCTCAGTAGCTGGCATTTAGTTACTGTAATGTTACATTACAACCCTATGTACAGAGCTGTACTTAAGTTTAAGAGTGCCTTAGGTGAAGGGGTCCATGGTGTCTCCCACTTCCTACTGTGTCATCACCACCACCATTCCCTTCATCATTCAGTGTCCTCCTGTCTTTTACCCCCCATCTTGGGCTCCCTATGCAACACAGATTATTTTTTTTACTTCCCTTTCTCGCATTTCATCTTACTCTTCAGCTTCTTCCAGACGCTATGTCTTTCTATATGCTCTGAAGTGCATTTTAGAGAAAATTTTTGACAAGAAAAGAAATTTATTGTTACTGCTCATCATTACCTATCTTTGCATCCTTTCCACACACTAACTGGCCAAGACAGCACAATAATAATTGTTTAGAAAGTAACTGAATTAAGCTGGAAAGCTTGGGGCCCACCAGGGCCTTAGAAGCATTGATCCAGTGGTGACCTGAACAAAACCTCATAGAAAACTAATAAATGTTTGAGAGGATACAACCATCCTATCTGGGAATACTGCCTGCCCCTCCAACCCCAAAAAAGGCAGCCACTGTAACTGCATTCCTTTGATGTTAAAACTGGAATGAAAGTAAAGGCACAAATGGCCACAGTCATGTATTTCAAATAACTGCTGTCATATATATATATATATATATATATATATATATATATATATATATATATATATATATATATATATACACACACACACACACACACACCCATATATACACAGCATGCTCATCACCTCTATGCCAAAAAGGTAGCTTGATGTGTGATTTCTGTTCATATTTTTGCATTACATATAACGTATTCCAGGTTACTAGCCACAGAGAATATACTATCCTTACACAGCTTACAGTGACCTTCTTTGTACACCCTTGAGGAATGTGAGAGAAAAGAGAGATCACACTGTCCCCATTCCTAGCACAAGCTATAATGACCTCTGATTCATGCTAAGGTTTGATTGTGAGGAAAATTAAAGAAATAATGACATCAACTTCAGCCTCCCAAACAAGCTACAGCATCCTTCTGTACATACCTCTGGTTTACAGGCTCATGGGAGGTTACTAGGCTAGTGTCCCTAGAACCTTTACAAGCCTAGCCATATTAATCACAACTATCCTCATTTGTTCTTTCTGGGTAATTCACAGAATGAATTTATGAGAGAGCAGGTATGTGATCAACACAGGCTACCCCTGTCCATGAGGGACATAGGTGCCACCCTAATGCCGAATCTGTGGTCTCCCATCCAATTATCTAGGCTGCATTTGAATAGGGTCAGTGAGGAGCTCCGTTTTACATAAACAGGAAAAGTCTATTCCAGAGAAGTGGTGGTCTCTGGGAGACATAACTGTCTCACCAGCATGTTCTGTTAATATCATAAGCTAGCATGAGATCCCTAGATCAAGTTACTCCTGTGCCATTTGACTTGCAGATATGCAGCATTTCCATTAGGGCAGGGTTGGAGATCCCCTATAGGCCAGGCCCAAGTCACCTCTCATCAACCTATACAATACATAGGAAAGTAACAGGGCTTTCAGTCTGTCCATGTATGTCACAGTTTGGAGTCCCTGTATTTTCTTAGTGAGAAACATCTGAAATCTCTCCAGTTGCTACATGTGTCTGGTGAGGTACATGCAAAATGGTGCATTATACTATATTTGTGGTCTGATGAGGGTCAAATACAGTGAAATTATAACATCCCTTGACCTGGGTGCTATGCCCATGCTTATGAGGTGTGCTACATAGAAGGCTTTCCTTACCACTGTAGAAACTTGGGGGTCAAAGTTCAGATCATTATTAATCTGTGTTTCCATGTCTTGCACCAGTGGGTTGGAACTCAGGGGGATGTCAATATTGCAATATGTAAGGAATTCCACTTTGCCAAAGGGAATACTAATCCATTTTTTGCATTTAGTTTTAGACCTTGGCTTTGGCACCAGTCATTTGTTTGTGTTAGCCCTTCTTGTAATATGTTGACATCATTGGGAGACTCAGTGATTGCTTCCAGTTTGCAAACATCAGCAAACTTGCTAAGTCAAAGGCCATCTACTTTGGCCTGTACTTCTGAGAAATAGATGCCAAACAGTAAGAGGCCCAGTACAGATCCCTGTGGTGCTCCACTGGTGATGGGTCTACTGGCAGAGGTGAAGTCACCAAGTTTGACAGCGTGTGTTCTGTCAGTGAGCCAGTTTGCTATGAATCTAGTAATATAAGGGTTAATCCCTATCTGGGAAAGTTTCTAAACAATGTCAGAGTAGGGAATTGTGTCAAAAGCCTTTGCAAAGTCGAGATGGTCTGTGTGCACTTGTCTTACCTTCATCCACATCTTTGGCGACATTCTCAAAGAAGTCCATCAGGTTTAAAAAACATTATCTACCCTTAAAGCCAAACTGGGTTGGGTCCAGTGTTTGGAGGTCACCTATGTGAGCAGGGCTAGTTTTAGAATGGATGCAGTTGAGTGCAGAGGATACCTCTAAGCTCATGTCAAAATCCATTTATACATGCTAGAGTGTGGGGTTCACCAAACCCATAAAAGCTCCAAGGATCTGAATGTTCTGTGATGTATTTTACGGCTTATTTTTAAAAGGTAATTACTTAACTGCATTTTAGCACTATCCAGAAGACTTGCGTATGTGCCCAGCATTATTGTGTGTCCATAGATAAAAATCAGTGATATATTTTACCCCCACACACACACACACACACACACACACAGACTTTCTGACAAACTAAGTCGATCACAAGATGCAGAAATGTGCAGAAACAAGTTGCACACACATCTTCAGAGAAATTGGAGGAATTATCAATTTACCTACATATCATCTTTGGGGTGCTGCAGGAAACCAGATCACATGGGTAATCCTTTACAGGGACAGGGAAGGCATGCAAACTCCACAAAGAAAAAGATAAAGCAAAGGACTCGACAAAAGTAAAGTACTGTGAAATGGCAATGCTACTCACGGCGCCACTGTGTACTTGTTTTCATTCATGTCCTGTTTCTGCTAAATCAGATAATGACCTAGTATGTGCAGAAGGTCTATCAATGGTAAGTGAAAGAAATTAATGACCAACTTGTTACTCTTAAATGCATTGTAACCACCTCCACATACACAAACATAATGAAAGTGCTGATGACTGTGGTAGAAAGTGAAAGAAATTATGGCCAACTCGAATGTAATCCAACCCCTCTGCCCCCCCCCCCATACACACATAAATATATATATATATATATATATATATATATATATATATATATATATATATATACACATGCACACACATGCATAAGCCTTAGCAATACTAGTTTTTACTGATTTCAACAATTAGCAATATATTTTGCAACACTAGTACTGCCACACCAGATAAGTGACTGCTGTTAAGCAGTCATCAAACAGCAGCAGCCATAAGTCACTTTCATTCAACTCATTGAGAAGTAATGGATACATCTCACTGTCCCTGATTTCACAGAATGTACAAGATTTTGCCTCATATTTTTGCCTTGACCCTCATAAAATTTTTGATTTGCTTGTAAATCATTCAGAATTGCAAGTACTGAATAATGCCACACAGAGTTCCGCACTTCCTATTGTTAAGAAGATACATGTTTACAGATTACAGTATCTAATGTTCCACCAATATTTATAAAACTTCCGGAAAAAAAAACATCCCTGAAGACTGGGAGCATCAGCCCTTCTTAAAATCTCAGGTAAGTGCTGCAATCGGTCACTCTGGGTTGCCAGTCTCTAGCACTTAGCTTACTCACCTTCATTTACTGGTTAGCAGCTTTATCCTAATAGGGTCATATAACAACCCTGTTTAAAAGTGAAGCAAGCTATAAGAGAATGAATGAATGACCTTTTTCCTCTACACAGTCAAAGATGATCAATGCCCCCCACCAAGTATTGTGGGAGCCTAATACCAGCTATGTTAGTTTTAATGGATAGAATTCCACCAGCAGGATTTAATGACATCAAGGGCACAGTATCAGTAGTAAAACATTTAATGAAATTATGAAGCCTGCTATTTGACAAATTGCTGTAAGTAGTACCAGGAAGATCTTTGGATTTTAAAGGAGATGAAGAAGTGACCATTTCTTGAGATTATTCATCCTGTGAGTTATTATTACCCACCTGGTTTATTAAGTAAATAACATTGTCGGTACTAGCTTTTGTTGGTTTAACCAAAACAAAATATCAAAATAAGACAACTTACTTTATTTGGGGACCCCATCAGGACTGAGGAACCCTCAGAGACTGCAGGGTTCACTGGTGCCAAAAGCAGACTTTGTCTGGTTACAGTCCCTAACCAATTTGATGTCCTTTGGGTTTGGCTGCTTCAGTAAATTCACTGCTGGTGGAAGGTTCAAAGGTAGCGGAAAATATACCTCTCAATTGTCCATACTTTTGCCTAGTATTTTTGGTGCTTTCCTCAAAACATTTCTGCTTTTCTGGAAAAATATTAAGGATTGAAGTCACTAAATAATAACAGATATTTAAGCTTCAGTCTCCCCCCCCCTTCATAAAATTTATTATTTTATTAAAAATACAAAAATATGTTATTCTATCAACTTTTAAATTTTATAAATGTATTTAAAAACTGTCCATATTTTTTGGCCTTAGTCTCCCTGTTATTTTTGGATTTCTCCTGAATTTTTGCTCCAAGAAGTTGAGAGGTATGACTACAACTGCTTGCAAGTGTTCTACTTGTCAAAGAGCAGTTGATTACAACAAAAGGCTCTCCATCCAGATGAACATGTATATTACATCACGTTGACTGGCTGGTTACCTTGAGCATGGCACAGCTATCTAACAGCAAGCAGACTATACCTAAATGTTATTAAATGAATTAATTACACAACAACCTGTTCTGCTATGCTGCTTAATATACATAGAAGTGGGATGAGTAGATGAATATTCTGCAGCTCGTTTGTATCATCCTGTGGGCTAGGGTCACTAGAACTACTTTGAGCACATAAATGGTTTCTAAACAACTGGATTTCAAAACAAGGTCAATGAATCTTGGGATAGCATGGCGGCAGAGTTGTAGAAATGGTCTGTTATACCCACTTGGTCTTGTGATAAATTGGCTTTCCTTTTTGATCAATAACATGAAACTGAAGTCAGAGGGTATGGAAGGTCTGCCACTGAATGATGAGCTGCAGCAGAAACAGTAGGCAGAAAGCTTTCCAAAAGTTCTTTCATTTCTACAAAACCTAACTCGCTCAAAAGGAATTCCAGCAGGGCCCTTAAAACAGGAATTGAATTCCCAAAATACTGGCAAACTACAAACACATTTGCATTCCTTGTACTACTGTTGGTATTGAATATACTGAAGATCCTCACATTCCTGATTTCCCACAGTTAACTACATGTAAAGACAAGGTAAAATAAGTCTTAAAATAACAGTAAAACTAATTCAGACAGCACAATCAATACTGCAGCTAGCTGTCAGAAGAGAGTTGGGAAATAAATATTTGCAAAGGATTCCATGGAGATAAAATGCCTAAATCTAAAGTGCTGACCTCAACAAAAAGAAAAATTACTTGTGTGTGTTGGGAAAGCTACCCCATCTCACAGACACACACCCAATATGTATAAAATCAAAGCTTTAAAAGAGGAAGCCACAGATAATCTCTTTTCAAGCTGTAGCCACACAGTTATCCATCATTTCTAGAAACAAATCCCCAATTAGTCATTCAAAGCACTCTCTGTCCAAGGTTATTTTCTGGGAATCAAATATTTTATGCCATAGCATTTGTCCATACAGGGGGTGGGTAAGAAGGTTGCAAAATGCTGGTCACACACATCAGAGGGATACAAGTCAAGTGATAATAGACTTCATTAGCAAAGCTACATTATAAGTAAAAACAAATGTTCTTCCAATAAATCAGTGGCAACATATTAAAAATAAATGCTTAGGCTCTTCGAGATATTTTATGTTGTGTGAAATAAATGTTTTTTTTTATATAAAAAGGTATATATGCTTGCTTTCAAGACAGATTACTTCATTGATTCATTTATTTTCTGAAGTTTTATGATAACAAGATGGCCCTTCACAGCACGTCATGGTTCACAGTCCCATTGGGGCATTGACAATGTTATCCAGCAGCAAACATTTTTCTCACCTGAGTACAGCTTGTCCGTTTCAGTCAGTATTAACCAGTTTCAAACCAGAACCTACACATAACAGGGATCATCTCTTGCATTCCAAATGAGGCACATTGTTCTGCTTAACCACAAAGGCAGTACATAAAACCTTAACTGTAACATCAGATAAGTTTATATGAAAAAACAAAATACACTTTTACTTACATAAAGTAACCAGGCAGCAAAAAATATGAACATGTAACAGTTGCTGTCAGTACTTACCTTATTAGGTTAATAATGATTTTCAACCACCTTTAAAGTAAAACTACACCCAAAAAGGGCATCTCTAATGCAGAAAAGTAAGAAAGCAGGCGCCGTCACAGCATACCAGAAAATGAAAAAGCTGCTCTGACAGCTCATCTTTTGTTTGACTTAGTACAGGGCTTCTGTGCTGCAGCTCATGTATCCATTAGCATCGTAGTAGTCAACTAACAAGCACAGAGACATCCTCACACACTGAAAAAAAAACTCAGAAGAATTTGGCATAATGCTAACTGAAGAAAAAGCCAAGCTTACTCCGCAGAATGCTGCAATGATATTCTGCCTTCTTCTAGTCATGAATTTTCTAAGAATATAAAAGTAAAAATTTCAACATGCCCTTTTACTCCATCACACTTGCTGTTTTCTATTTTAGAGAGATGTTAATTAAGGAAATTCACAGTTCTGCAAAAATGCATCCTCTGATAATAAAAGCCAAACTGAAAAATGGCTCTTGGCTTTATAAGGCTGGGAGTTGCAACAAATATAACTTATAATCTTTAAATTATGTAGTTGGGATAATTCTACATTTTCATAGCCTAAAAGTGTAAATTATATAGAAAACTGTGGGGTTATATTCTACTAAACCATACTAGAGGCCAATCCTGAATTACTGTGCAGCAACGCTAAAGAGCCTTCCCCCCCTAAATCTGGGGCTCACCTTTCAGAAGCTTACAAAAGGGATAAGAATGTCAAAATGCATCAGCTTGGCCACACTATTCAGTTGCAGTGACATGAAAATCACAGAATTTTTTTTTTTGTTTGCTGTCAGTGTTCTCATTAGAAAGCTATGTGGTGGACAGAATGTGGAGACATGTTGAGAAAGTAAATAGAGCAAAACAAAAGCTTATGTTGTGAGTGAACTACAGCTCTGACAGTTATGTGTCAAAAGATTTAGTTGGGGGGGGGGGGGGACAAAAAGTATTCCTTCAGCAGGAGAACATCAAATCTATAAAAGTGCTTGAAAATCTGAGACCTGGCTGCTGTGAAGCTGTTTCAGTCTCATGTTAATTTACAGCCAAGTCTACAATAGCAGCGTACAATGCTTGCATGAAACAAAGTCAAGCTATGTGCACAAAAGACAGAAATCTATCAAGAGACTCAAAAAAATGCTATGGGCCACAAATTGTGAATTGCCGTCTTAGTATACTGTTCAAGTTAACTGATTATCTGTACACTCTTCTCTTGTGTCTTTGCTAGGTACTTTCAGTATCTAGGATATGAAAACACTGAAAACGTATGGTGGTGGTTGCAGAACTGCAGTAAAGCACTCAAGAACATTCCACTTGGTCCTTTCAAGAGTATTCAAAAATGCCAAACTAATTGTTATTTTACAGTCGCAGGATTTGATCCATAGCAATGCGCAGTGATGGTGTACTTGCAGCTTGCTAAATGGAGAAGAAAATTTCAGGGAAATTGTTTAAAAAAAAGAATCCGTGATATTTAACGGTACTGCACAATAAGACAAAACCCCTTACACACTGCACAGCTGGTTGTGCTAAAGAACAGTACCATAAACGCAGCAAGATGGAGAAATTTCAACCTTGTTGTTATTGTAAGGGAAATGGGCCTTAAAAGTTTCATGCTACAAAATTATAATAAGCATTTTGCTCTAATTCTGTCCATTTATGCATGACCCTTAAAGAAGGTGAGCTGTACTTTACTGGAATGACTGCAAACCATATATGTATGGTATATAGCATATATAACTTTGGCAAGAGAATTGCTTTTCTTCTGCACAATGAATGAACCTTGCCTCCTCGTATGGTTTATTTTATGTTGGGGGGAGAGCCTGATGCTTATTTAACACTTGTGCCCCTCCGTGTCATTTCATCAAACTGTGTTGACTCACACCATATGTTTCAAGGTGTACAACACCATAGCAAATGTCACTCGCTCATCTCTAATACATAAAACAAGAAGGCTGGGGTTTTCATTCTGATGCTTTGATACATACAGACATCAGGATGGATGGCAGCATCATTAAATGTGAACAAACTAACAAACAGAGCTTACTTACTTACATGCTTACATCTCAACAGCTAACTACAACATGGCAATCAGGCTCACACGTGCTCAGTATTTATACACTTGTGCAATCCTTTGGATAGCTTCTTAAAGGTATATTCACACATTGATCTACATCCTCCCTCTTAAAAAGATTACCCTTCATGCAAAACAATGTTAGAGCTTGGCTTGCATTACTATATTCATTGGAAACAAAACACAATGTTCATGTCCAAATTACTTCATATCTGTTGCAGGGTTTACAGATTCAACCATATCTCGTAACATAACAGTTGGGACTAAACTTAGCAACAGGGACAGTCTGCGGTGCACAACTTGTATCAGGAACTTCTGGATTCATCACAGGAACAGGAATGCCCTCTGGAACTTCCACAGGATTTGGAATACTGGACAACTGACTCCGAGATGAATAGTCTTTCTCACAGGCTATGTGCTGTGGTATAGGCTCGGACACCAGTCTCAAATGTTTCCAATTCCTCCTAAAAGTTGCTCCTTCTGATTCTATAATGTATGATCTTGGTTCTTGACCAATACTCTTCATGACACCAATCCGATCATAACCTTTGGACATGTGCATCCTTACCACTTCTCCCCCTCATAATGGATTGAGCGGCTTACTGGTCTTATCGTAGCTGGACTTCTGAGATAGGTGCTTCTTCAACAGATTGGCTTTCACTGATCTGTTGTTCTTGACACATGGAACCAACAATTGACTACTGATTGGTAATGTGGTTCTTGTTTCAACAGAAGTTTCTGAGCATGTGAACCAAGATGTTTATCACAAGAAACATTTCTGAGATTCAGGAAAACATCACTATTATCTTGGTTTGACTTCTCTAGTAACTGCTTTGCACTTTGAGCTAGAATGCGCAGTTCTGCCAAACCATTTGAATGTGGGTACTATGGACTAGTTGTGACATGAGTAAAGCCCCTTTCTTCATCAAATCTTTTGAACTGTTGGCTTGTAAACTGCGTGCCATTGTCAGAAGTAACTTTATGCGGACTTCCATGAACAGCAAATGATGCTTCATCTTAGTAATGACTGTACTGGATTCAAGGTTGGGAAGTAGGTAAATCTTAAACCAATTGGAGTAAGAGTCTACTAACACCAAATAATGTTGACTATTACACTCGAAGATATCAGTGGCTACTTTTGACCAAGGTATTTCTGGAATCTGGTTAAGTAAGCTGAAGTGGTTCCTTCTGCTGATGTGGCTTTGTACTATTGCACACTGAATAAGATAAAAGTGCTCTGTCAATGTTCTGTGACATGGAAGGCCAAAATACTAGTTTTCGTGCCCTTCTTTTGGTAGATTCGGTTCCTGGGTAACCACGATGCAAAACAGTAATGTACTCTGATTGCATGGACTTTGGAACATTTACTTTTGGACCTTTCATTATGATACCTTTGTCAGACAAAATCTCATCTCTGTATGAAAAATAAGGCTGTACTTCTTGAGGTAAACTCAAGTGCTTTGACGGCCATCCATGATTAAGTGGATGAGCGTTTGTAAAACTGTATCTGTGGCTGTGTGATATCTCCACTCATTAAGACATGTGAAAGAAACATTTCTGACTTCCACAACTTCAAAATCAAGGTTCCCATTCTCGTGCTGTTCTGTAGTGTTTCTAGGCAATCTAGATAATGTATCAGCAAAATAAAGAAGTTTGCCTTTCTTGTAGACAAGATTGAAATTGTACTTTTGCAATCTCAGCAGCATACAGTGCAGTCTGACTGGAGCTGAATGCATTGGCTTTCTCAGGATTGTGACTAATGGTTGTGGTCTATTTCAATCTGGATAGGTCTGCCATGAACCTAATCATGAAACTTCGAACATGCAAACAATTGCTAAAAGCTCTTTCTCAATCTGGGCATACTGCATCTCAGTTTGGGTAAGAGTTCTCTGTGCACAGGCAACAGGTTAATCCTCTTGTACAATGACTGCACCAAGACCCAATTTCGAAGCATCACAGGAAAGTGTAACTGGTTTGTGAACATCATAGTATCTGAGAGTAGGTGGACTAGCAATTCTCTGTTTCAGGACATCAAATGCTCATTGGTGTTGCTCTAACCAAGACCAGGATACATCTTTACGTGTCAGCTCTCTGAGTGGTGCTGCAAATTGGCTCAAGTCTGGAATGAACTTGCCTAGGTAGTTGACCATGCCAAAAAAAATTGTCTGGAGCTGCCATCTTGAGAATGGCTGTTTGCTTTGAAGGGTCTGGTTGTAAAGCTGTACTCATAAATAAATGACCATCATAAGTAACTTCTTGTAGCCTGAATTTGCATTTGTGTGGGTTGAGATTAAGATTCACTTGACATGCCCTTTCTAGAACATTTCTGAGGTTTCTGTCATATTCTGCTTCATCACAACCTCCTACCAGTATGTCATCTACAATGATAGCACAAGGTTACCTATTAAAAATTGGTTCCATTGCATGCTGAAGGACTTCATTTGCAGAATTTATTCCAAATGACATTCCCAAAAATCTGTATCTGCCAAAATGGAGTACTGAATGAAGTGAGCAATGAGGATTTTTTTGTCAAGCTGAATTTACCAAAATGAACTTTCTGCATCGAAGACAGAAAAAAATAGTGGCATTTGGCATCAAGGCTGCGACTTCAACTGTGCACATTGGATGATGTCTTTTTACTGCTTTGTTCAAATCTCGTGGGTCAATATATATTCTAATGTCATCTGAGCTTTTCTTATTAGCTACCACCATGGAAGATGCCCATTCAGCTGGAGTTTCAACTGGACAAATCACACCTTGTCACACCATTTTAGCGAACTCGGCCTTGACTCTGTCCTGCATGGTTACTGGAACTTTACGTGCTGGCCTGATAACCGGACTGACCTCTGGGTCTAACTTCATTGAGTACACAGCTGAACGTTTGCCTAGTTTGTCTTGGAAAAGATCAGCACAGGTAGAAAAATATACTGTGCAAAATTAGAGTAGTGGTCTTTTAAGGCAACTTGATTGACTTCTTTATTACATGAAAGCAGTCTCATTTTCAAACTGTCTCTGAGCCCTTGTAATGACTGGATGTGCCTCTTGACCACATAAAATAAGTCGTAGCTTCTTCCAGCGGAGTAATATGAAAGCACTACTGAGCCTTCAGTTTGAATTTCTTCACCTCTGTAAGCAACAAATTTTGCACACCTTGCCAAATTAAGCCTTTCACCTTCACATACTCTAGTAAAGTTTCTGCTGACATAACATTGCACTTGGAACCTGTGTCAATTTTGAGCTCTGTGGGTTTGCCATTTATCTGAACAGTGCAAACTAATTCATTCTTGGCCCTTAAATCAACTACATTGACCGTTTCATGAAGCACTGACACACAATCAACATAAAGAGTAGAACTGCCACAGTCTAACTGATCAACTCGTTTCTTAAAACGTTCCCTCTTAATAAAAGAATGTGGGCCTTTTCATTTACAAAATATTTTGTTGAAATGATTTCATTTATGGATTTGTTGTCCAAAAGCTAAACATTTTTCCTTTTTAGATTCATGACTTCCACCACGATTACGACAGTTGGCAATGAAAGTAGGTTGGGGCCCATATGCTTTGAGTTTGCTGACTCACTCTTATGCTTCAATTGAGACTGTGTGAAGTCTGAAATGTGCTAGAAAGTTCTGGGATTTACCAGTGAGTGCTGCGGGAGTTAACGTTGGTATGTGCTTCGGCCTGTTTTTCTTAACATGCTGAATACTATCAACATGAGCTTTATCACTGTGCCTTCTAGAACTGCTCTCATTTGTAAGCATATGTGTGTGCTTTTCTGTGATCTCGTATATCTGACAAATCTCAATGGCCTTATTCAAAGTTAAATCACTGGCACAAAGCAAAATCTTTCTCACAGCATCATCTTTTATGCCACACACAAGTCTGTCCTTTATCAACTCATCCCTTAAGTCACCAAAGCTGCATGTTTTAGCTTTATTTCTCAGGTCAATTATGTATGCTGCAAAAGTTTCTCCAGGCTTTTAATCCCTTGTGTAAAATAAGTATATTTCCATTGTAACATTTATCTGGAGCTTACACATTTCTTTAAATTTATGTTTTAAGCACTCAGTGTCCTCCCTTGACTCAGCTTGTTCAATAATAGGATGGTTTCCCCCTCTACATCATAGATGGCAGGTGTATACACAAATGAGCATTCCCTTTCTATGGCTTCTGACCCAGCTAAATTAAGTAGAATAAATGCCTTTGTATGGTCATCTTTATCAGAAAATGCAGCTTGTATGAAAATGTTGTACTCTTTGCTCGTTCTCCAGTTCTCAGCAATACTACTGTCAAACATAAGTGCACTGGCTTTTCAAAGTCCATCTGCCATGCCCACAAAGTATACATAAACCCACTGAAAATATGGCAGTTGTAATTATGTAGGAACAAACTGTTCTTTGAGCTTGTAACAACATTCAAATGTACAATAAACTCTTCAAAATACTTTACTTTGTGAAATATGCCTTGTGATGGCCATACTTTTATGAAATAGCTTTACTGTAACACTGCACAAACATGCAAACACTTTATACACTTCTGATAACTCACATATCTTTGCTTAATACAAAAATAAATATGCTTTGTGAAAATGTGGTCATTTCCCTTTACTTTGTTCATCTATGCAATTTGAACTTTATTTCAAACATTTTCCATAGTAATTTAAATATTTTTATCAATATCATACATATCGGTTTATGCAAAAATTTAAAATGCTCTGTATGCCCCATTTCATATTATGCAAAAAGAAATAGCGCTGAGCAAGTTTTAATACCTGAAATTCATTTCTGACCTGTTTTGAGAAGTTTGCACATTTTTAGGGATGATGTTCTCCTTTATATTAGCTGTGTGTCTCACGGTCTTGCTTCTGGATCCCACTTCTGACACCATATCGCTTGTTCATCTCTAATACATAAAACAAGGCGGCTTTGGGTTTCATTCTGATGCTTCAATACATACTAACACAAAGATGGATAGCACCATCATTAAATACAAATGAAATAGTTAAACAGAGCTAACATGCTTACATGTTTACATCTCAACAGCTAACTACAAAATCACAGTCAGGCTCACACATGCTCAGTATTTATACACTTGTAAAAGCCCTTGGCTCACTTCTTAAAGGTATACACACACATTTATCTGCATCAACCTTGCTCCATATCTACATAATGAGAGCTATAAGTGAAGATTTGGTCATGGTCACTATAACAGTTCAAAAGTGTGGACGAAAGTGTGGTGTAAGAGGTCTACCATTATGCTCTACTGCCCCAATGATAGGAATTTATTTGATTCACACTGCCCAAGGCATTTCTATTGCAAGCGTGCCAGTAACATTACAGTATATCTTATTCACTAAAGAACTCTATGTTTATGGATCCCATTTAAGATCTCGCATATCCCTCTGCAATTACTAATGGCCAAGGCTCTTAAAATACCACAGAAAAAGGGAGGGTTTCTAACCTACAGTAAAATATAATGACTAAACTTCCTTCTGCAAAGTATTCTCTTTGCTCTCATAAGTCCATCCTGTTTTAGGGGGGTTCATCCTGCAGAGGCTAATGCTAGTTTGTGTTCTTTCTTTAAAACAATTACAAGAAGAATTTATAATGGCTTTCTTTACAAGTTACACCTGACACCCACACTTTATACAGATGCACAAAAGTATGTTTGTAAAGAAACTAATGGCATTCACACTTTGTCCAACAAGGCTGAGTATGCTTATAACATGCTGGGATTACCCGAGCTGTAATAGTCTGTCTTTGCCTTTTCAGGTTTTCTTCCTGGATTCCCTTAAATCTGCACTGAACTTCCTCAATCTGCATTTACTACACTACCTTGTTTGGAAATATAGTCCACGCTTCTATCACCTGTCTTGAGGAAACATGCATCTTACTTCTTCAGGTACTTCCTGCAATCTCCTAACAGGCTCACTTACTCACTAGTGTCACCCTCCTGCAAAAACAGCTTTCATTCTGTAGTCTGTACTCCTCTGATAGCTTTGAACTAGTCAGTGTTTTAAGTCTCTTCCATGACATCCCCTCACCAAACTGATTGCATGAACATCTCTTCTTGTGTGACTAAGTTCTGCATAAAATTACAGCTGCCTCTCTGAATGACAACCTCTCTTGTAGAGATGGCATGTCTACAAGAGTGCAGTACTGTAACAGAGGCCTCAGTAATGTTTTGTAGTATACTATGAACTCCTGCTTCATGCTGATAAATAATTAATGGCTGTACAAGGCATGACACCCCACTTGTCATTTCCAAACTGCCATATGTTATTCAGGTGACAAGAAGTCACAGATTTGCCATCAGGTCCTTTTTACATTTAGTAACTATAAGCAACACTTCTCTCCAAATCACATAATTCTCCCCTGAGCTTTTGTAGACCAAAACCATTGTTCAGCACTTTACCATCTTGAATCTGAACTACACTATTAAGTCTTCAATTTCACTGGATATTGTTCTCCTGTTTTCTCCTGCACCATCCATCTTGTTGCAGGTTTTTATGACAAACAGAAACAATTGTCCATTCTCCTCTGTCATCTCAGTAATACATTGAAGGCATCAAGATTGGTAGTGTTATTTGCCATATACCACATTACTTCTCTCAAGCTAGTTCTACTCAGTTTTCCGGCATGAGATTAATTTCAGGACTACATTCACATGAAAATATTAAGGTGTTCTTTGCTTCATCAGACACAGAGTAACAGGAGAATGAAACAGATCATACAAAGGACTATGAGCAATTATAAACTTCAGTGGATGAAAACACTAATAATCAGGCTTATGAGCTTCCAAATACCAATATGTCTCAGCTGAGCAAAACATCTACAAAACAGTCATTTAATTTACCTACCAGGAGATACTGATGTACTTCAGAAGTTCAAAGTTTCAAAACTTCAAACTTCAAACAGCTGAGACCATAAGATTAAAGTTCTGAAACTTCGAAAACCTAATAAAAAAAAAATTAAAAATAAAAAAAAATTTTATGTTTTTGCAGGGGAGCAAGCCCCCATTCAACCCTACACCTCCAGCTAATTAAATATGCAAATTCTGAGATCGCACTACAGTGAGGAAAATGGTAAATATCCCGTTCAACACTATACGACAACCTCCATTCAAAATGTTTGAAGCTTCAAAACTTCGATCTTATGGTCTCGGCCTTTTAAAGTTCAAAGTTTTAAAACTTCGAGCTTCAGAAGGGGATCCAGAGATACATATAGCTGAAGTAAGTTAGTGCTGCAGGTTTAGAAAACGACAAACAAAAGAAAGCATTCATACGACTATTCTAAGCTGCATGTTTTCTGCTGAACTAAGTTTAAATAATGATATTACCACTTGGTGGCCTAATGGTTAAGGTGTTTGCCTTACAAACACAAGGTGCAGGGTTTGAGTCTCATAAGTGATAATTGGCTAGGCTTAAAATGGCTCACAAGGGCAGTTAGCTTAGTACTAATCTATGAATATAGCAAGACCGGCCATCTATGAATACATGTACTTCACTATCCCAGGCATATAAATATTGCCAGTACTGTGGTACCTCTGTTAGTTACCCTTCAGCAGTGCAACAGCACCTAGGATAATAAGTTATAGTGTCATCTGCCTATATTACTGGGTATTTTAAATGGATGTTAAAGATTCCATGATATAGGTACAAAGACAAAAGGATAATTATCTATTGTTTTGGTTCATGGAGAATAATACAACAATACTGGTTGAACCTCCTTCCCTATAATTCACTATATTTAACCCCCTTGATCACCCATGAAAAGAAAACGTAAGATGGACAGTCCTTGCAAGGCTAGCAAAACATAAGCAAATCAATATTTAGCAGGATGCTGAAGGTCATAATAAAGAGACTGCGCTGAAAGGGGAAGAAAGTTGAGCCACCAGTGAATACCCATAATCTACATGGCATAAAGACCAAGAGGAACAACATGCTTCTTGGTATGCCTTGAAAGATTAGGAATTCAGTTACTATACACTACAGTATAAACAGTGAGTGGAATAATGTTTAAAAATACAGCAGTGTACTGTTTATTTTATGGCTCCTTCTGTTAATCTGGGAAGGACTCTGGGAGCAGGTGTCAATATTCAGGAAAGACCCAAAGTACACAAGTTGCTCAGATTTATTATGTAAATAGAGGTTATGGGAAAATCTCTATACTACAGAATTAAGTTTTCTTTGCAGCTTGTAGACTTTTCTCCGTGTTATACTTGAAGTCAAGATTTACACAATCACCATAAAAGTAATTCACGTAAGGAGTAAAAGTCCATAAGAAAAATATACACACAAGGAGCAGAGTGCAATTTACAATATAAAGTCAGCAGGAGTTGCTCCTATCAAGTGACTTAAAGTTAAGTAATCAAAATAAACAAAGTAAATATAGCAAGACAAAGTTACAGATAAAAAAAATCTGTACACTGTACTAGCAACTGTTTTGGAATACTGTGGGTTTTTTTCATATCTCTAATTCACAAGAACATTAACATGATAGGAGCAGTGCATACTAAAGTCACAAGTGAAATGTTGTAATGTATGGATAGGAATCTACATAATGATATGCAAATAATGTGGACTAAAATAAAGGTGGAGATTTAAACCAACATGTCTCTATTGTTGTAAGAAAGTCCTTCTATATTGCATAGCTTTTAAACAAAGGCATTGTGAATAGATCTAGGAATATCTTTGTCTCCGTTACTCATCCCTCATTAGGCCAATCATTCAATCAATATAATGCTCCCTTTGGCATGTATCTGTCCAGACACATACAACTGGAAGGTGCACAGAGATACCTTACTAAAAGGATATAAGGCCTAAACAATATGTCCTACATGGACCAACTCAAAGCCCTGTCACTACACTCAGTATTCTACAGACTGTTAAGAGGTGACCTATGCCTGGGATACAAGGAATCTGACCCATTACTGATTGATTTACTGTACATCAGCAAGTCAAATAGCATCAGAAATACTCAGTCTGGGGACCTAAGCCTCTTCTGCAACATTAAAAGAATAGTTTGAAGACAGAGGTATATCTCACAAAGCTACAGCTGCTGTGGAACAGACTCTCCCATCCACATAAAACAAAGTTCATCCCTGTTCATATTCAAGTGCAAATTGGATCTAGTAATAAGAAACAGAAGATTTTCCCCAAGACTGCCCCTGTAATATTAATGGACAGATGCAGCTCTTAAATGCTTTATTACATGCATGGGCCCCCCTCAAATTATTTATGACATGATCCCATTTATTCTTATTAGGGGCAATATATAATGATAGACGATGGGGTGGGTAAGGTCAACCTATAACCAAATGGGATAACTTATTTCAAGTACATCATCATCAGCCCCCTTTTTCCCCATTTTTCTATTTGGGGTCGGGGTACCATGTTAACTGTCACCAACTTTCTCAATTCAGTGCCAAACTCCTGCCTTCTTCAACACTCATGCCTGACTGTCGCAGATCTTCTTTCACACAATCTATCCACCTCTTTGCTGGACGTCCTTGCTTCCTCTTACCTTCTTCCTGTCTGTCCCAATCTTCCTCACCAGATTGTCTTCTGCTTTTCTACACGTGTCCAAACCACTGTAATCTGTTCTCTTTGATCTTTTCTGCAATTGGAGCTACTTTGGCTTCTGCTCTTATGTCCTCATTTCTTCATCTGTCCCACAGTGCGCATCCTACCACCTCTCTCAGGCACTTCATTTCCATCACCTCTAGCTTCTTCAACTGTTCTGCCTTTACTGCCCAGGTTTCTGTACCATACAGTAGTATTGGTCGCACCACTGTCTTGTACACCTTACTT
Source organism: Protopterus annectens (assembly GCF_019279795.1). Classification (NCBI taxonomy): domain Eukaryota; kingdom Metazoa; phylum Chordata; order Ceratodontiformes; family Protopteridae; genus Protopterus; species Protopterus annectens. Next base: position 1,249,222,623 of record NC_056729.1, read on the forward strand.
TTCAGCTTCTTTGGCATTCTTCTGTCATAGACTACACCTGATACTCAATGCCAGTTGGCTGCAGCCCCTCTGATTCTAGCTTTGACCTCTTCGTTCAGACTACCCTTCTCAACTACCCCTCCCAGATACTTGAAGCTGTTTACCTGCTCCACTATCTTCCCTTCTATCTCTATTCTCAGCTTTTTCTGATTTCCCCAATTTGCTGCCATTACCAAAGTCTTATCTGTGCTTAGTTTCATCCCGTGTGCCTTCAGATTTGCATTCCATTCTCCTATCCTTTGCTGAAGTTCTAGCTCAGAGAGTCTGCCTGCACTGCCACATCATCTGCATCTTGCAGATTTGTTGATCCCTCCCCTCCAACCTGTTTGCTAATGTAGTCCATCACCAGTATGAATAGCAGTGGGATCAGAGCTGAACCCTGATGTACACTCACTGCCACTGTGAACCAGTCTGTGAGGCCAAACACTGTTCGTACTTGAGTCATTGGGTCCTTGTATATAGCCTGCACTAATTCTACCAATGTTTTTGGGACTTCAAGCCACCGCAGTACTGCCCAGATCAGCTTTCTTGGGACCTTGTCATATGCTTTTCTACAAGTCTAGGAATGCCCAGTTGGACTTTCTCCTCATCTCTAGCTTCTTCTCAAGTATCTGTCTCGGTGCAAACATCAGGTCAGTTGTGCTGCATCCTGATCTGAATCCAATCTGCTCATCTCCCATCTTACATTCTATTACTCTGCATATCCGTTTATCAATCATGCTCTCTAGAACTTTCATGCAATGTGATAGGAGTTTGATGCCTCTGTACTGCCCACAGTCGTGGATGACATCTTTGTTCTTGTACACTGGCACAAGTATGCTTATTCCCCAGTCATCTGGGACACGCCTTTCTCTCCACACTGCTATTAGTACCCTCAGGAGCCATTCCTCCTGTATCTCGCCCAGCATTTTTATCATATCTGCTGTGGCTTTATCTGAGCCTGCTGCTTTCCCTGACTTCATTTTCCTTAGTGTTGTTCTTACTTCTTCTAGAGTGGGTTCCTTTTCTTCTCTCATCGTAGGCTGTTTCTGAGGAAGTACAGCTTCTGTGGGTTTTTTTTCATTCAGATGCTGCTGGAAATACTCCTATCTGCCTTTGATGCCCTCTGGACTGGTGAGCAGGTTGTTGCTGGCATCCCTTATGAAGGGGTCCATCTTCTTTATCTTTCTGTCTTTGCCTTGCAACCTGATATAGTTTCCTTGTGCCTCTTACTGAGTCACTTTCCAGAAGTTGGTACAGTGCCTCCCGATGCCCTATTCTTTGCTACTGCAACTTCTTTCTTAGATTCTTTGTTTGCCAACCAGTAGTCCTTCCTAGCCTGGTCAGTCTTTTCTATCTCTCACTTCTTTCTGCACTCCTCCTTTCTTTTGATGACTTCCTGGAATTCTGCATTCCACCACCAGCTTTCCTTCATCATCATCACCTTCTTTCGGCTGTTCCCATTAGGGGCCGCCACAGTGGATCACCTGTTTCCATTTCTTCCTGTCCACTGCATCTTGCTCTGTCACACCAACCAACTGCATGTCCTCTCTCACCACATCCATAAACCTTATCTTAGGCCTTCCTCTTTTCCTGTTACCTGGTAGCGTCATCCTTAGCATCTTTTCCCAATATACTCAGCATCCCTCCTCAGCACATGTCCAAAACAAAGTAATCTTGCCTCTCTGGCTTTGTCTCCAAACCTTCCAACCTGAGCTGACCCTCTAATATACTTATTCCTAATCCTCTCCACCCTCGTCACACCCAGTGCAAATCTTAACATCTTTAACTCTGCCACATCCAGCTCAAACTCCTGCCTTTTTGTCAGTACCACTGACTCCAACATATATAACATAGCTGGTCTCACTACCCTCTTGTAGACCTTCCCTTTCACTCTTACAGGTACTCGTCTGTCACAAATCACTCTTGACACTCTTCTCCACCCACTCCATCCTGCCTGTACTCTCTTCTTCACCTCCCTTCCACACTCACTGTTACTCTGAACTACTGACCAAGTATTTAAACTTATCCACCTTTGCCACCTCTACTCCTTGCATCCTCACCATTTTTCTATCCTCCCTCTCATTCACACACATTTATTCTATCTTAGTCCTGCTGACCTTCATTTCTCTTCTCTCTAGAGCATATCTCCATCTCTCCAGGGTCTTTTCCACCTGTTCTCTACTCTCACTACAGATCACAATGTCATCTGCAAACATCATAGTCCACGGGGACTCCTGTCTGATCTCGTCTGTCAACCTGTCCATCACCATTGCAAATAAGAAAGGGCTCAGAGCTGATCCTTGATGTAACCCCACCTCCACCTTAAATGCATCTGTCACTCTCACCGCAGACCTCACCGCTGTCACACAACCCTCATACATATCCTGTACCACTCTTACATACTTCTCTGACACTCCTGACTTCCTCATACAATACCACAACTCCTCTCTAGGCACCCTGTCATATGCTTTCTCTAAGTCTGCAAAAACACAATGCAACTCCTTCTGACATTCTCTGTACATCTCCATCAACGATCTCAGAGCAAACATCGCATCTGTAGTGCTCTTTCCCGGCATGAAACCAAACTGCTGATCACTAATCATCACGTCCCTTCTTAACCTAGCTTCCACTACTCTTTCCCATAACTTCATGCTGTGACTGATCAGTTTAATCCCTCTGTAGTTACTACAGCTCTGCACATCACCCTTATTCATAAAAATCGGTACCAAAACACTTTCTCCATTCCTCAGGCATCCTCTCACTTTCCAAGATTTCATTAAACAATCTGGTTAAAAACTCCACTGCCATTTCACCTAAACACCTCCATGCTTCCACAGGTATGTCATCTGGGCCAACAGCCTTTCCATTCTTCATTCTCTTCATAGCTATCCTTACTTCCTCCTTGCTAATCCATTGTACTTCATGATTCGCTATCCCTTCATCATCCAACCTTCTCTCCCTCTCATTCTCTTCATTCATCAACCCCTCAAAGTACTCTTTCCATCTCCTCAACACACTCTCCTTGCTTGTGAGTATGTTTTCCTCATTATCCTTTATCACCCTTTACCTGCTGCACATCTTTGATAGCTCGGTCCCTCTGTCTAGCCAATTGGTACAGGTCCTTTACTCCCTCTTTAGTGTCCAACCTTTCATACAACTCTTCATATGCCTTATCCTTAGCCTTCACCACCTCTCTCTTTGCCATGCACCTCATCTCCTTATACTCCTGTCTACTTTCTTCATCTCTCTGACAATCCCACCTCTTCTTTGCCAACCTCTTTGTCTGTATACTCTCCTGTACTCTCATTCCACCGCCATATCTCCTTGTCATCCTTCCACTGTCCAGATGTCATACCAAGCACCTTTCTAGCCATCTCCCTTACTAGCTCTGCTGTAGTTACCCAGTTATTTGGTAACTCTTCACTGCCACCCAATGCATGTCTTAACTCATCCCTGAACTCCACCTCACAATTACCCTTTTTCAATTTCCACCATTTGATCCTTGGTGCTGCCCTCACACTCCTCCTCCTCTTCTTGATCACCAACATCATCCTACAAACCACCATCCTATGCTGCTTAACTACACTTTCTCCAGTCACCACTTTAGTGTCTCCAATCTCATTCAAACTGGCCCTCCTACATAAGATATAATACACCTGTGTGCATCTTCCTCCACTCAAGAGTGTCACCCTATGCTCCTCCCTCTTGTTAAAATACGTATTCACCACAGCCATGTCCATCCTTTTCGCAAAATCCACTACCATCTAACCTTCTGCATTCCTTTGTTTAACACCACCTTATTTCCATACCTGGCTCGGCCACATAACTTTTCTGTAGTCCTAACACATGCTGTTTTTAGACGCTGCCATTTTTCTTCAACTCCACCTATTTCCTCCTCTTTTTGGGGTGCTAAAGCCCTGAGTAATTCCTTGAACTGCTGTACTTTCTCTCCAGTCAACTTTCAAGTCTTAAGCCCTGTTGACCTTAGAGCCTTCTCTGACCACTGCTTGCAGCTGATTGTGGCAACTAGTAGTTTATGCTGTGAGCAGACTGTTTCACTGGGGATGACTTTGCAATTATAGATTCTATCCTAGTGCCTTTTCCTTACTAGGAGAAAGTCTACCTGAGGTGCACTTTGACTACTCTTGTATGTGATCTTGTGACTGTCTCTCTTTCTGAACCATGTGTTTGCTACTATCAAGTCATTTGCCAGGCAGAAGTCTAGAATGGCTTCTCCTTCTTTGTTCCTGTTACCCCACCCATGTGGACCCAGGCAGTCCTCATATCCGGATCTGTCTGTCCTGATATGTGCATTCAGGTCACCCATTATGAACACCAGTTCATATTCTCCTGCTTTATCTAGTAGGTCCTGCAACTGCTGTCTGAATGCACTTTTTCCTCACTATCACAAGGTAGTATAGGTATAGGCTGAGATGCTTACTTCAAGCACAAAAAGGGAAAATGGCCCACAAGGGTAACTAGTCTGATACTTATCTATAAACCTATGAACTAAGTATACCTAGGGTAACAACTTCAAGTGAAGACATGCCAGACTTATAGGCACAAAAAAGAAAAAAAATGATTCAAAGATTGGGAGATGACTCTTGGGAAGAATTAGGCCAGTTTTTTAATCAAAGGGTGGTAGACACAAAGCAGCTCTCGGAAACAATGGACAAGGCACAGGCAGTTTTTAGAAGGGAGATGAGAACATTTCCACTGCCTGATAACAGCATGCAGTTAGTCTATCTGTTGAAAAATTGGAATATTTGCTACCATAATTTCTTTTGCCATCAGATTCAGTGAATTTTATCCATTAATATGCAGAGAGGTACATACTTATACTTAGTGATTTACAAACTAAGAAGCCAGATATTCTCATATCATGGCATTCACAGTGAACAAGAACCTTCTACATCATGTACCATACAATTAGTCTAAATACATAAAGGTTGCCACACAGATGACAGAAGTTATGTTAGTGAAACTGCAACTTTAATTAACCTATAACCAGTCCTTTCAAGGCACTAAATGTAATATCAGAGCAATGTCAAGCCATTTCTGAGAGATGTGTGTTCATACCTGTAGATCAGTATGTATGTATGTATGTATACCTTTAGATCAGTATGTATGTATGCATACCTTTAAGAAGCTTTCTAGGGGCTTAATGTATATAAATGCTGAGCACGTGTGAGCCTGACTGCCACTTTGTAGTAAGCTGTTGAGATGTAAGCATGTATGTCTGTGTGGTCTATCAGTTAATCAGTTTGTTTATATTTTGTACTGCCGCTATCCATCAAAGCTTACTTAATTTATTTCTTATTCACAAAATAAAAAAAAGCACTCAGAATACTCTAAACAAATTTCTAAGTAAATGAAGTGTCCAAAACTGTGAAATATTGATAAAAATATTCAAATAACTACAATGTTTGAAATAAAGTTCAAATCACATCAAATGAATAAAATAAGGAAAATGACTGCATTTGTTTTGCTATGAGCTACTTTTTCACATTAATTGAAGCTATTCAAGATATCTGAAATCTATGAAGTGTTCACGTTTGTGCAGTATTACAGTGCAGTTATTTCACAAACTACAGCCGTTTCAAAGCATATTTTGCAAAGTACAGTATTTTGAGAGTTTATTGTGCATTTGAATGTTATTACCAGCACTGGCTGTGTGTGCATGTTCATACATAATTATGATGGCCATATTTTCTGTGTGTTTGAGCATACTTTGCTGGTATGGCAGAAGGATTTTGTAAACCAGCTCCTCTTGTGTTCGATAATAATATTGCAGAGAAATCAAGTGTGTTTGAGCAAGAGTATATTTTCATCCAAGCTGCATTTTCTGATAAAGATGACCATACAAAGGCATTTATTCTGCTTAATTTATCTAGTTCAGAAGCCATAGAAAGAGATCGCTCATTTGCGTATGCTCCTATGTTTGCAAGGGAGGGGGGAAAACCGCCATATAGTGGTACTGGGGGAAATCAAGGGAAAACCCCAAGTGCTTAAAACTTAAATGTAGAGAAATGTGTAATCTCCAAATTAATATTACAATGGAAAAGGGTCAAAAGCTTGGGGAAACTTTTGCAGCATATATAACTGACTTATGAAACAAAGCTAAAATGTGCAGATTTGGTGATTTAAGGGATGAGATGATAAAAGACAGAACTTGTTTGTGGTATTAAATATGATGCTGTGACAAAGATTTTGCTTGGTGACAGTGATTTAACTTTGAATAAGGCCATTTAGATTTATCAGATATATCAGCTCACAGAAAAACACACAGATATGCTTACAAATGAGAAATGCATGCTTCCAGTATTATCTAGTGTTCATGTTGATAGCATGCAGCACGTGGTTAAAAGAAACAGGCCTAAGCACATGGCAACAGCTGTAAGCCCTGCAATAGTCACTGGGAAACCCTGTACTTTTCTAGCAAATTCCAGAGTGCACACAGTCTCAGTGAAGCACAAGAGTGAGTCAGCAAACTTAAAGCATGCACCCCCACTAGCCTCAGTCAACTGTCATAATTGTGGTGCAAATCATGAGCCCAAAAGAGAAAAGTGTTTAGCTTTTGGTCAGCAATGGCACAAATGCAGTAAGTGGAATCATTTTAAAAGGTTTTGTAAATCAAATAAGGGACATCCTTTTATTAAAAGAGAATATTCAAAGAGACAAGTCGACCAATTAGAAAGCTGTGACTCTACTTTTTATGTTGATGTGTCAGTGGTTATTGAAACAGTCAATGCAGTAGATTCATGGGCAAAGAATGAAGTATTTTGTAATGTTCAGATAAATGGAAGATACAGAGCTCAAAGCTGACACAGGTTCAAAGTGCAATGTCAACAGAAACATTTGCTAGAATATGTGCTGGTGAGAAGGCTGATTTGGCAAAGTGTACAAAGCTTTTTGTTTATAGTGGTGAAGAAATTCAAACTGAAAGTTGAGTAGTGCTTTCATGTTACTCTGCTGGGAATAGCTAGGACTTGCAATTTTACATGGTCAAGAGGCATGTACAGTCATTATTAGGCCTCAGTTTGAAACCCTGCTTTCATGAAATGAAAGGGACTGCTTTCATTTAACAAGGCAATCTACCATCTATGCTTAAAAGACCACTGTTCTAATTTTGCCCAGACCTTTTTTTTTTTTACCTGAAAATAATGAATATAGTGAATAAATCCTTTTTCCGTGTTACGATTTTTTATTTTCTGTGGCTGTTTTTCCTTTTGCTGTTTTGTGGTTTGCTTTGTTGATTTGACCACAGATCCTTCTGTTAATATTCCATGGAGTTTCCAGGAAGATGCTATGGATGGTTCCCAGCATTCGATGGAGCAGTATATTTTCCATGCCGAAGATAGAACTAGTTGGAATAGTGATGTGGCTGCTAAAATTTGGGATAAACACATTGAGGAACATAAAACCAAATACAGCACCAAGGGGTAAAGACTCCTGTGGCCCAAAATATAAATTCAAAAATCCATATAACAAAAAACATCCACAGGAATCAAACACAGTGGCTCCAATCAATCGTTGTACAGCAGACTTTCCAAAGACAGACCAATAAAAGGTACACGGGCTGGTAAAAACAGTCCAAATTTAATAAACAGTTAGCGCTTTCACCTAGTAGGCTTCATCAGACAACTACTAAAGTGTTAAAAACATTTAAATAAGACATCTCATCAAATCATTTGTGCACGCTCGTACTGACGTCATTACATATCATTAATATGCAATTATAAGGCGTAAATACAAACATTTCCCTCATAATCAATACAATCAAAATTCAATAAAAACAATCCATGTGTTATAGCTTAATGCTTCAGAAATGACTATCAAGATAAAAATACATCATTAAATAACAGTTAAACTCTATACTGTAGTTAACTAGGCTATATGAATGGAACTAAGGTATACACAACACATTACTCTCCTAAATAATGAAAACGAAACGCATCATATAACCTAAACCACACAAATGACTGTCATCAAGATAAAAGTACAATTTGACCAGTTAGCAGACGCTATAGCGTAATCAACTGAAAAATGTGAATGAAACTAAGGTATACAAACAGCATATTATGAAAGAATATACAATATCTCCGCAACTTGCGGCATGTCATGATGAAATGACAGGAATGAAATATGACATGTATATATATCAAAAAATATATATATATAAAAAATGAATAAAATATTTATATATACACATGTATTCAAATATATAAAAAATAAACAAAGCTAGAAAAACCAGTGTCCTTACATATCTTATATTAACTAAAGAGTGGTGGAGCGATCCTCCCAGAAACTATTGGTTTCCTATTTCGTAAAATAGGTTTAAGGGAGGCTTTATCATTCAGACCTGGTTTCTTGTCTGCTCTAGTTCTAACGATCCACCTGAGTTCACATTCCTCGGTGTAAGTCTCAATATCGCCCCCCCCGATCATTCGGTTTAACAGAATGAATAACTGAAAATAAAAAAGTATGCATTTCACCTAACTCTTTATTGTGTTTGGCTAATGCGTTAGAATCAGTCCCAATACGTATATGATATACATGCTCTCTAATACGTGTTTTTTGTTATATGGATTTTTGAATTTATACATTGAGGAACATATTTGATGTTTGGATAATCCGTTGATGGTGAGTGTCAATTCCTTTCTGAACATCTCCAGTAAATTACAAGACATGTGTAGGAAATTAGAGCAATTGTTTAAAGAGACTAATACCCAACTTCAATATGCTTAGTTTAAAAAGAGAGTGAATAAATCCATTTTTGGTGTTAAGACTTTACATTTTCAGTGGCTATTTGTTTTTCCTTTTGCTGGCTTGTGGTTTGCTTTATTTTTTTCTACCTATGCTGATCTTTTTGAAGACAAACTAGGCAAACTCTCAGTTGTGTAGTCCATGAAGTAAGACCTTGAAGTCAGTCCAGTTGTCAGGCCAGCCCAGAAAGTTACAGTACCTATGCAGAACAGAGAGAAGGCCAAGCTAGATAAAATGATGCAGCAAGGTGCAATTTGTCCAGTTGAAGAACCAACTAAAAGGGTATCTTCCCTGGTTATTGCTCATAAGAAAAGCTCAGATGAAGAATTTGTATTGATCCAAGAGATTTGAACAAAGCACTAAAAAGACATCATCCAATGTGTACCATCAATGAAGTTGCTGCTTTCATGCCAAATGCCAATGTTTTTCTGTCTTAGATGCAAAAAGTTAATTTTGGTAAATTTTGCTTGACCAAAAATCTTCATTGCTAACCACTTTCAGTACTCTGTTTAGCAGGTACAGATTTTTAAGAATGCCATTAGGGATAAATTCTGCCAGTGAAGCCTTTCAGCATGTAATGGAGCAATTTTTTTCTGGGTATCCATGTGCTATTACAGTAGAGGATATTCTAGTAGGAGGTAATGGTGAAGCCGAGCATGACAGAAACCTCAAGAAAGTTCTGGAAAGAGCATGTGAAGTGAATCTTAAGCTAAATCCTCAGAAGTGCAAGTTCAGGCTATGAGAAATTACTTACATTGGTTATTTGTTTACCAGTTGAGGCTTACGATCAGATCCTTCCAAGCAGAAAGCAATTCTCGAGATGCCAGATCCAGACAATTTCAAGCCTTACGTTTTCTTGGCATGTTTAACTACCTAAGTAAGTTCATTTCAGACTTGATCCAACTTTCAGCACCACTTAGAGAGCGGACATGCAAAGATGCATCTTGGTCATGGTTAGAACACCACCAAAGAGCAGTTGATGTCCTGAAAAAGAGAATTGCCAGTCCACCAACTCTCAGATACTGCGATATTCACAAACCAGTAACTCTTTCTTGTGATGCTTTGAAATTTGGTCTTGGTGCAGTCATTCTTCAAGGGGGTGGAACAGTCGCATATGCATCCAGAACTCTAACCCAAACTGAAATACATTATGCTCAGATAGAGAAAGAACTCTTAGCAATTGCGTTTTCATGTTTGAAGTTCCATGATTATATTTATGGTAAACCTATTCAGACTGAAATGGATCACCAATCTCTAGTCACTATTTTGAGAAAGCCTATGCATACAGCTCCTGCCAGCTTGCAACGCATGATGCTGAGATTGCAAAAGTATAGTTTCAATCCGGTTGACACAAAAGGCAAACTTTTTTATCTTGCTGATACTTTATCCAGATCACCCAGAAATACCACTGAACAGTATGAAAATGAGAAACATGATTTTGAAGTCATGGAAGTGAGAAATTTTTCTTCCACACATCTTGATGAGCTTAGAAGTCGTACAGCCTCAGGTCTATTTCTTCAGAAGCTCAACCATCTTATCAGTCAAGAATGGCCTTCAAAGCAATCTTACGTATCAGTGGAAGTGCAACCTTACTTTCCTTAGAGATGAGATTTTGTTTGATAATGGTATCATCATGAAAGGTCCAAAAGTGATTGTTCCAAAATCTTTGCAACAAGAGTATATTATCATTTTGCATTGTGGCCACACAGGAACTGATTCGACCAAAAGAAGAGTGAGAGAACTAGCATTTTGTCCGTCTATGTCGAGGGACAAAGAGTACTTTCATCTTGTTCTGCATCTAATAGTACTAAGTCATATCAGCAGAAAGAACGATTTCAACTAAACCAGATTCTTGAACTACCTTGGTCAGCAGTAGCTACAGACATTTTCTAGTGGGATGGTCAACATTACTTGGTGTTAGTAGACTCTTATTTTAATTGGTTCAAGATGGACCTACTTCCTAACCTAGGGTCCAATACGGTCATTACTAAGATGAAGTGTCATTTTGCAGTCCATGGTATCCTGCACAAAGTTATTTCTAACAATGGTACACAGTTTACAAGCCAGAAGTTCAAACGATTTGCTGATGAGTGGGACTAACTCATGTTATGAGTAGCTCTGAGTACCCGCAGTCAAATGGTTTGTCAGAATGTGCAGTTCAAAGTGTGAAACAGTTACTAGAAAAGTTGAAATGAGACAATAGCAATATTTTCTTGAATCTCTTGAATCTCAGAAATGTTCCTCATGATAAATATATTGGTTCACCTGCACAGAGACTTCTGTTGAGACAAACCAGAAACACACTACCAATTAATAGTACATTATTGGTTCCATGTGTTAAGAATAACAGATCAGTGAAAGTCAATCTGTTAAAGAAGCACTTATCCCAGAAGTCCTATTATGACAAGTCTAGCAAACTGCTCAGTCCATTACGAGAAGGGGAGACAGTGAGGATGCAGACATCCAAAGGTTTTGATCTGATTGTAATCATGAAGAGTATATGTCCAGAGCAGAGACCGTTCATTGTCGATCACAAGGAGCAGAATTTAGGCGAAATCAGAAACATTTAATTCCGGTGTCCAAGCCTGTATTACAGTATCCTACCTGCAAGAAAGACTCTACATCTCAGAGTGAGTTATCCAGCATTCCAGTTCCAGAGGATGTTCCAGTAAACATCCCTGTTCCTGAGAAGAATCACAAAACTCCTGAAACAGCTTGTTCAACAATGACTGTCCATGTTGCTAAACCCTGTTCTGATTGCTATATTACTAGATCAGGTCGCATTTCCAGACCATGTTTCAGATACATGGAAACTTGGACATGAGCATTGTGTTTATTTCTTATTGTCTGTACAATTTCATGTTTCTTTCAAATGTCATACTGTGGGCAATTCATTAAAGAGGCAGGATGCAGATCAGTAAGTATGTATGTATACCTTTAAGAAGCTTTCTAGGGGCTTACACAAGTGTATAAATACTGAGCACATATAAGCCTGTCATTTTGTAGTAAGCTGTTGAGATGTACGCATGTATGTCTGTTTAGTCTGTCAGTTAATCAGTTTGCTTATATTTTATACTGCTACTTTCCATTCTGATGTGTTTCTTGGTAATAAAGCATATAAATGAACTACCCAGCCTGTTCGTCTTCAATGGTAAAACAAGACAAGTGACAGTATGCTTTTTGCTGTGTGCCATAGAATGGGAAATGACTGGACACAGATTGCGTCTTGCAGGCTTTCAAGAGTTCAAATTGTGGACTTACTGAATCAAGAAACAAGACGGACCTAACTAATGTTTTCTGGAAAAGCTTCAGTATTTAAAATAGAAACGCACACTATTCATTAGAGTGAGCAACTTCCACTTTGAAAAGCAGAGAGTTTAAGGATTAATGATAGAGAGATTCTGACCCTCTTAATTTTGCAAACCAATCTGAAAATATCCATTCAGAAACTCTGCTTGAAAAATTGAGAATATTACTGTGAAAGTTTGTCAAACACTCTACTTGTGCTGTGCTGACGAGGTCATAACAAGGCCGAAATATGCATATTCACAGCTAGTGGGGTTTGGATTTATTGGCCTGAAATTGTCCAGTAAAACGACAAAACAAGTCATTCAGAATTGCCCATTAGCTAAAACACCTGATGTTCATAAGGATCATTTGCATATATCCCATCCATGTGCATCTTATACAAGAGGTTTGGGAGGTCACTCAGTTCTAGCTTTGCTGGAGTTTTCATTTTGTTTTTACCACTTGTAGAAGCAGGAAGTAAATCACAATAAGTATTTGCAAGGTTCCAACTATTTCATGAACTGATAGTCCTGTAATTCCTATTATCCAGCCAAATTTGAATTGCCATATCTTTGACCATTACTGCAGTCTTGTCAAGTGTCTTCTCATCCTTTTTTACACTTTTCTTTGCATACAGTTGCATAACTTTATATCATCATCAAAAAGAACAATTTCTTTTCAGATTTTCTTAAATATGTCTTACAAAGACATTGAAATGTACATGCTTCAATGCTGACAGCTGTGGTACCTGCTGGTGGCCATCCTTTCATATGACCAAAGTCAATTTACCGTAATTTTTAGGTCTGTTTTACCATCAGTGTTGACCTACGATACAACCCTATGATTTCTAGAAGCCAGTACAAATCTTATTTAGTAATTCATTAGCACACCGCGTAACGTTGTGCCAGATGGCTAGTTAAATCTTCATAAAACTGTCCCCACTGCTTCTTTTTAATCTTATGGTCTTCTTGATTTTACTGAAGATATACTTCTTTCTCCATGTCTGCACTAAGTGCCTTTACCACAGCCCATCAGACTACCATAATACATGCAATTAATTTTGAAACACATGCTTTTAACATAGGGACTGTATCCTGCCTGCACCCTAAAGTGTGCCAGCTCTGCTTCAGCATCAGCAATGCCTGAACATGTAAACCATTAGTGGTTGCATTAACTTGGAGTGAATATACATATTTCCCCACATTGCAGTTGGTGTGACATGGGAGGTAGTACATTTAGAGATGAAGGTGTCCTGGAGGCAGAGCTTCAACACTGAAGTTGTGCTTGTGTCTATGGGGGCAGGGGGCTTCCCCTGCAAAAATGCTTAAAATTATACTAGTGCAGTACTTGAGTTGTGTTGATCAGATAAGGCAGCACAACCCCCCTTGGAGGCAAGTTCAGTAGAAGCATATTGGTCTCCAATACTAGAAAGGAGACCCCAAATCTTATATTCTAGACACCTCATCAAAGAACAAGACAAAGATTTCAAACATCACAGTTGTCCCTCCAGGAAAAAAAAATGTAAATCTACAAAAATAAAGTGGACAGGGAAGTTCTTTCTACAGTCAAATAAACCTTTACTTTTTCACAAGAATGCATTCCTTTTAAACATAACAACCTTTCTAGTTCCACAGCCATCAACAGTGTTCTTTGAAGTGAACTTGTTAAAAACAGCAGCATTTATGTCCTCAACCGACTGAAAAATGACTTGCTAGAGTTACTGATGATCACTGGCATAGTTAAAGAGATGCAAGCAACCTCCACACCTCCCAACACAACCCAAATGACACATAGCCCACAAACTCAGTGTGCCACTCAACCACAGCCCATAAGGCATAACAACATACCCAACACTCTAGTCATAGGTGACTCTATAGTCAGGCACACTGATGTTCCACTCACCAGGCTAAACAAGGAGAAAGTTGCTGTCAGCTGCCAGGATCTGCCACATAATGCATGCACTCAGTTCATTCCACATGTACAAATATGACTCTGTCACTGTCCATGTTCGTGAGAATGACCTGAGACGTACCTACCTGGACTACATGAAAAGAGACATGAAGGAGCTGTCCGATCTTGTAGCCAAGTCAACTATGAGCCTAGCCCTGAGTAACATTCTGCCATCACCCAGAATGATACCACAGTATGACAAAATAACTGGCTTCAACAATTGGCTAAGCTACTGGTGTTATTCTAAGGGGATCCAGTATCTAGTCTGCCTTGCATGACATGATCGACAAACCACAATGCTTTGCCAGAGATGGCCTGCACCTGTCCCCTTGGGATTCCAGATACTGGCTAAGGCTCTCGCCACCCCTATAGTGCCTTTTTTTAGGCAAGGGGAAATGACAAACTCACCACCATAACAGGAACAAGCAAGCAAAATCCGAGGGCAATGCTACTCAGTGCTATAAGTCTAAACCTCAAAATGCATTCACTCGAGGCACTCCTTAAAATGGAGAACATCGACATCTGTGCAGTGACACAGACCTGGTTCAAGGCTCCAGAGAGCACCCCTGCATTACCAGGCTATAATTCATACCACACCTTTCAGCCACCTAACCTGGACCAAAACACTAAAGGTGGAGGCATGTCCATATTCATTAAGGATATCCACACCTCCAGGCTAATTGCTCAGCATAATACATCCAAGATTATCAAAGTGCAACTAGCTATGGGCAAGGCCGCAATCCCAAATTGTACCTTGCTACAGATCCCCAACCGTGCCCCAGGACTCCCACTCCTCATTTCTTGATACACTGGAAAATATTACAGTACAACCTAACACCCTAATAATAGGTGATTTCAACTACCCCACCATTAACTGGGAAAACTACTCATGTACCAACTCTTTTGCTCAACATTTTCGGGAATCAAATTCCAATGCCTTGGATCAACTTATCCATAGCCCCACCAGGGGCAGAAATATCCTAGACCTGGTCATTACCAACATGGGCAACCGATGTTCCACACAACAGGTCAATTCCTCATTGGTCAGATCCGACCACAAGCTAATCACCCTAGACATCCACATCCTGCCCCCACCTCCCATTAGGGAAACCACAGTAAAATATTTCTCCAAAGCCAACTTCACGCGTCTTAAGACAGAAGTGGCAAACTTCACGACACCAATGCAGACGGACAATAGAGGTACAACTGCTGAATCCTACACAAATGGACTTTATAAGCACTTACACAAGTGCATGGATCATGCAATCCCTAACAGAACCAAGATGCGATCCTCCAAAAAAAGGAATCCAGTCTGGTGGTCCCCTGCCATAAACAAACTCTACAACAGAAGAAAGAAACTGTTCCCATGATTGGAGGAACTCCCTGGTCAGCCTCAGTAAAAAGCTGAGATCCCTCATAAAATCCTTCACAGCTAGATGCAAAAACAAAATCACCACTGATTCTAAAGACAACCACAAAGCATTCTATAGCTATGTCACGAATCGCAATGGCAACACTGAAATCTGCTCTGAGTTACAGTACAATGTCACTAAATAGAACCAACTGATACTGCCAACATCCTGGCAGATAGGTTCAGTGCTAACTTTACCCCCTCTCACCCCCTAAAGGGCCCATCTCTATACCAGAAGAATGCAAAGTTCCTGTAATCATGGCTGCACAGGTAAAACCACACTCTCCAAAGCCAAGAACACAGCATCCATGGGACCTGACAACATCCCAGGCTGCATTCTACACGAACTACAGAACGAACTGGCACCCCACTTATGTACCATGTTCAATCACAGCCTCACCTCAGGCTTTGTGCCCATTGAATGGCACACAGTGACAGTTATTCCACTCCACAAAGGGGGAGCCGCCACAGACCCCGGGAACTACTGCCCCATTAGCCTGACGAGCCTGTTCTGCAAGGCTATGGATTGTATCACCATGGAACTTATAAACAATGACATTGGTAATCTCCAAACTCTGGACCCCACCCAGTTTGGGTTTGAAAAAGGCAGATCATGTCTCCTAAACCTGCTAGACTTCTTTGAAGTGGTCACCAAAGCCATAGATGAGGGTAAGGTGGTTCAAACAGCCTATCTAGATCTCGCAAAGGCTTTTGACACCATCCCACACTCTGGAATTATAGATAAACTCACTAAACTAAGTATAAATCCCTATGTCACAAGATGGGTTGCCAACTGGCTCACTGACAGAACCCACACTGTGAAAGTAGCAGACTTTAAATCCGACTTCAGACCAGTGACAAGTGGAGCACCACAGAGTTCAGTCCTGGATCCTCTCCTGTTTGGTATCTACTTCTCAGAAGTACAGGCTAACACAGAAGGTCTTTGGCTAATGAAGTTTGCAGAGGACTGGAAACTTGGAGCCATAATCGAAATGCATAACAATGTGGACATCCTACAAAAGGGCCTCATTGAGACAGATGCCTGGTGTGAAAGCCATGGCCTCAAGCTCAAAGCCAAAAAAGTGCATAGTCATCCCTTTTGGTAAAACTCTGTACCCATGAGCTACCACATAGGTGGTAGTCTACTTAACAGTGAAAGTGTGAAAAGAGACCTTGGGACACAGGTGGACAATAGTTTCTACTTTGATAATCACATCGCCACAGTAGTCAAGAAATCCTTCTACGTGGCACACCTCATCAGAAAAGGTTTTTCATCCAGGAAAAAAAGAGGTCACTGTTCCCCTCTACTAGTCAGTCATTAGACCCATTATAGAGTACAACTCCCATTTTGGTATGTACCTCACATGATATTTACAACTAGAAAGGCCACAGAAATACCTCACAAGGAGGATTACTGACCTCAAACAGATGCCCTATTCAGACCGTCTCAAAAAACTCCAGCTTTACTCCTTCGCATATCGCCTACTCAGAGGCAATCTCTGCCTAACATACAAAGTTATGTCAAACCCAGAGCTGTTGGATAGGCTCCACTTAAAGAAATCCCAGTCCCTCCGAGCTACACGCTCTAGGGACCTAAACCTTGTCACCACAATAGACAGAACATGCTGGAGGGATAGCTTCCTGTCCCAGAGACTTCCCATACTCTGGAACAAACTACCCATCTATATCAAACAAAGCTCCTCATTAGAAAAATCTTGATGATTGGATGGGAGATAGGAAATTCACCCGGGGGATCACTTCTGTGGCTCTGCTCGACAGGGGCACAGGAAAATAATTTTCTCGATTGGCGAAAGCCAGGGTACCTTTTTGGCTAGGCTTATATAGGCCCAAGGGCCAATAGCCTAGTACCTACTTATGAACCTCAAAGGGACACAGTATAAAACATGGTTTTCACACCCCTTATTTCATATTAATTTATTGTATACAGTTGCATCCTATGGAATCCGCATTCAAAAACAGCTCATCTACCAAGGAATCAAACACTTATGCATTCTTCATGTAAAAAGCACTTTTACACAAATTTACTCTTTAACCCTTCAGATGTGAAAGTATTGAATATATGTGGAGGTGAACCAAGTGAAAGACTTTTTCAATGTTCCACTGAAATAACGAACAAAGGCAAAATAGTACATAAACTACTGTACTCAAGTTGTGGCCACATTGCCTCACTATAGAAAGCTGCTCCCTCTCTTGAACAGTTTACAATCACTTGCTTAGGTCACCCAAGAATCATTCAGGTGTTCAAAGGTACCAGATGTCAAGTTACTTAGAATTCATTGCTCATTTGGCTTTGCAGTTCATGTAGTAATACTTCATTTGTTCTCACGGGTAATGACCTCAGAAATTACTTGATTATTCTTTTTAGAGGAAAACATGTGACTGCCTGAGATAGCTATGCACTGTTTGGGGAAGTTTTTCTCTTCTCTAGTGTTGTGCAACCATGGAGTTTGTATCTAAGTTCAGGGGGTGAGCTCAGTGTACACAGGCTTCTCCCTCCATACAAGTACTTACTACAAACTGCTCCATTAGGTTACATTTAACAGACAACTTTTGAGATTTTAGGAGCTGGACTTGAAATGCGAAGAATCAAACTATGATCTCATGTAGTAGAAGCACAACACTCGCATGTTAGCAATTGTAGTCGATGCACTTTGAAAAGTAAGACAGGTGTTACATTACGTTAAGGGTAATCTCTTCCCCCCAAGGTTCAGTGACCTTGGAATAAAATAAGAGAGAGAAAATTGAGGGTGTCATATTAGCTTATAACATGGCAAGCTCAAGTACGCATTTTACTTGAATTGTTCACTTGAGCTGCTGTTGACGAGTTCTTGAGTGAAAAGTAATGCAATGCAAATTCACGTTAGCCATACAGAGGCAGTGGCTCCACAGTGGACAATAAAGTGTCCTGAGTGGAACTGTTTACTACATGTTTCAACGTACTGCTATATACATGTAATCAATCCTACTTTTTTTTTTCTTTAGCAGTGACCCTTCACTTATTTGTCTCAAAAGCATCTCATTCTAATCTTCAGTCTAAGAACAACTCTATCCCAGGACTGTTTACTATGAATCACTTGCCATTGTGTCTTATGCACCAAGGACTTTTATTCATTCATAAAACCAATTACAAACTAGAGAAAGAAATAAAAATAGTAAATTATGCAAAATGTTTATGAGTTGAACAAAAACAAAATTATTTTCTGGTGTAAAAGTAATCGAGGGGAAAAAAGAAAAAAGAGGTGTTGCACATTTAAAAGCACGGGATGACAGAGGGACAAACATAAATAAGTTACAAAAAGTGTGAAACAATATATATATATTTTTTTTAACAAACAGTTGTAAGGGCAAGTAGAGGAGAAAAAAGAAAGAATGAGGTAAAAAAAATCGGTCAAAATATATATAGTATATTTTAGCAACTACGAGTTCATAAACATTGCATCCCAACAGGAGATGGAACAGCTGATAGGTCGCATAAGTACTTAGAAAGTAGACAACAATTAGACAGAATGGAACTTGTTGATGTACGGACGGAGGAACTGCAGGAAAACAGAAAATGGTGACAGAAAGTATCCAGATATTGTAGCTATATAATTTCTTTAATTCTAACTATAAGACATGAACTAAACTAGTCCAACAATGGATGAGAAAGAGATGCAGTATTAAATTAAATAAAAAATATGAGCTATGGGAGAAGGAAAACATAGAAGAAGAAATTTGAGTCCAGACAGATGGAATGAAGAAATATTAGTGAGTATAGAAGTGAGCAAGACCTTTATCAATGCTATGCATTGCATCAAAGTACAAATAAGTATAAGACATGGCACAGTAAAATATAGAATTATAATAATAATAATAATAATACTGTGCACCATAAGTAATGGATAATTAAGGAAAAAAAAAAAAACAGAAAATAATGTGATGTGGATATTCTACAAAAGGGCCTTACAGAAACAAATGCTTGGTGCCAGAGCCATGGGCTCAAGCTTAATGCCAAGAAATGTATCGTTATCCCCTTTGGGAAAAACCATGTACCCATGAATTACCACATAGGTGGCAATACACTAAACACTGAAAGTGTGATAAGAAAGCAATGCTTGTTAAATCTTGAATATGAAATGTGTATCCGAGTACTTTTTGCAGATACATAAAAGATGGAGAAAAATTTAAATGTTACTAATACACTAATGTATAGAAAAGATACGGCTATGTATGCATATTTGTTAAAGAATACAATACAGAAGAAAGTTGGCAAACACATGAAAAAACTAAGAGATACAATGGAAGAAATAAACTGTGGGACTTTGCACAGAGACTTCCTAATGACAAGTTACCAGACTGAAATTAAATGCAAAGCATATGATGAAAGGAAACACTACACACCATTACTGATGTAATTGTTGATGTGTGGTATTTTGTGTTTTCAGTACAGGTGGTTTATACCAAATTTGGACACAACTGTTTTTTTTTTTTTGCTTCAAGCAAATAAAGATGTGAAGAAGGAAAATGCAGTGATCAGTGCAAAACAATTGAGTACATGTTTCTGCACAGACACTGTACCGAGAATTACAAGCAGATAAAGCATTATATTTCACATTCAGAATATGTAATTGTGAACGATATTATGTATGGATTATACAAAAAGACAAAACTAGCATAAAAAGGAAAGGAAATAGTTTTTTACATGGTTTATTTGTAAAGGGGATTTAAAGTACAATTAAGCAACAAATAGTTTGTAGTGACAAGACAAATATATTTAAAATCTTTAGTCACATCTATACAAGAAAGATGTAAATATTGAAATAAAAGGCCCTACTCTTTTTGACAGGTAAGTGGATGCTAAAGACTGCAGTTATCACAAACTGAGGCAGATGTAATTTTAGTTAAAGATCTCATCCAAAGCCTCCTTAAATGCTGTAGTGCAGTATTTGTATTGGAACAGGAATCCAAGCACCTGGTGAGGAGGATGAAGTCAACTTAATCTTACCTAAATCATTGGCTTTGTTCCTGCAGTACACCAGGCTAACCTTTTTCTTTCTCATACTACATCTCTCCTTCACTCTTCCTATTAGTATCTGTCTTATTTCTTCTCCTTTTACAGTACTAATCGACCTAGGTACATTCTATGTAAAATTGCTAATATGGTATTAACTGCTCATCGAAATGTGCTTCTCCTGAATCTATCTTGCATTCTGTGTGATGTTATGATTTTCTAATTTGTTACTTATAAACATTTGTAATATTTTGTAATGTACTTAGTATTTAGTGGAGCTTTTCTCCTCGGGCCTCTGCTGAAAATGGACATGTATCCAGCCAGACTAGCCCGGTCAACAAATGTAAAATAAATAAATAAATAAACTTTCTAATCATCCTTCCATCAAAGGTTAATGTGCAACCTGCGGATTCACTGACACTGCAATGACCAATGACTGTAGCTTTTCTGACTGCACTTCCTGATTTCTCCTATATTAAACTTGCATTTCTAAGTGTTGCATGTTTGCTGATTCATCTTCAATGTCATCTTGAGTGAGAATCCTATTTTTGATTTGCATATTTATGTCACAGAAACTCTTGCTGTTTCTAGGCAGCTTTCATGTATCTGTATTTTTCTCCAACTGCCGTGTCTCTTTACCTGACCTTTATGAATATATAGTTTCATATTGTCAATCTACACTTATGAACTAGAACTTATGAATGAGAACCATAATGACTAGTGAATTGCTTATACTCAAACAGCTGCCCAGGTCTACCTCTGACATCCCATCTCCTTTGGCATTTGAGAACACTGCATCCGAACCAGAGAGGTTCAGGTTCTAGTAAAGTGGATGGTGCCCCTAATAGAGCAGTAAGAATGGTCCTGCTCACAGTTGTGGTTACAGCTAAAGCTGATTCAATTACCATTTTGCATACTAAAATTCCCCTAACAACAACACAGTCTGTCTCTCGAACATTCTAAGAATATCCATCATTTTCGGATCTTTTCCACCTTCCCGATGGATTCACAGATTGTGCCACCATATTTCATTGATGCCTTCCTTTATATAGGAACTATACATCTCCAAATGTGCCTTTGTTGTTTGTAGTTAGCCCTGAATACAGTATGAAGTTGCAGTTATGCCCAAACACAACACTTTGCCTAAAACATGCAGTCACATTGCTTTATTTATGCTTAATGTGCTCTTCTCCCTTATTATATTCGTTTTGCTCACTTAATCTCTTTTCATGCCCCTTGTACTTTTCTTGTGCTCATTTTATTCTAAACATTCCTGTTTTGCCCTTAAACATACTCGTTTTACTTTTCTGATAATCGCTGTTAAATGTCATTCTTTTAACATTTCCTTTAGTTAAACATTTCCTGCCTCTCGCTTGTTTAATAATACAGTTTGTGCCCTTGTCATGCTCCGTTTTACCTTTTTTAAAGTAGTAGTTTATGCATGTTCTCATTACCTTTGATTCTTTTCTGTCCCTGTTTCATGCTTGTGTCTCTGAATTTACCTTCACCATCTTTTCTGCACTTCATGGGTTCAAATTTTTATTCTCTGCGATCCTGGTTCTGACACCATGTCGCTCTCCTAATCTTGGACACAGTAGAAGAGTCTTCATGGGTTCTGTTCAAGCAGCTTTATTTTATACAAACACATACAAACACATCTTAATAGAAGATTACTGACTTTAACTTACAAAACTTCTATACAGACTAACTGCAGGATTCACACATGCTTACTTCCTGGCTGCACTCTCAAAATGGCACTGGGTATGGCACATGCTCATTCTTTATACATGCACATTATATCTTTGATACGCTTCTTAAAGATGCAGTACACACAGCACATGCACTCTGATCTACAGGTACCCTCAAAGCCAACTTCTCACTTCTTAAGATAGAAGTGGCAAACTTCACAACACCCATGCAGATGGACAACAGAGGTACAACTGCTAAATCCTACAAAAATGCACTTTATAAGCACTTATACAAGTACATAAATCATGCTATCCCTAACAGAACCAAAATGCTATCCTCCAAAAAAAGGAAGCCAATCTAGTAGTCCCCTGCTATAAACAAACTCTACAACAGAAGAAAGAAACTGTTGCAAGAAAGATTAAAATGCCATGATTGGGGGAACTCCCTGGTCACCCTCAGTAAGCTCAGATCCCTCATAAAATCCTCCAAAGCTAGTTATGGAAACAAAATTGCCACTGATTCTAAAGACAACCACAATGCATTCTATAGCTATGTCAAGAATCTCAATAGCAACACTCAGATCTGCTCAGAGTTACAGCACAATGGCACTAAATATACAGAACCAGCTGATATTGCCAACATCCTGGCAGATAGGTTCAGTGCTAACTTTACCCCCCTCTCACCTCCTAAAGGTCCCATCTCTATACTGGAAGAATGCAAAGTTCCTGTAATCATGGCTGCACAGGTAAAAACCACACTCTCCAAAGCCAAGAACACAGCATCCATGGGACCTGACAACATCCTAGGCTGCATTTTACATGAACTACAGAATGAACTGGCACCCCACCTAAGCAACATGTTCAACCATAGCCTCGCCTCAGACTTTGTGCCCACTGAATGGTGCACAGCGATGGTTATCCCACTCCCACAAAGAGGGAGCCACCACGGACCCCAGGAACTACTGCCCCATTAGCCTGGTCTGCAAGGCCATGGAACGTATCATCATGGAACTTATAAACAAACACATTGGTAATCTCGAAATTCTGGACCTCACCCAGTTCGGGTTTGTAAAAGGCAGATCATGTCTACTAAACCTGATAGACTTCTCTGAAGTGGTCACCAAAGCCGTAGACAAGGGTAAGGTGGTTCACACATCTAGATCTCGCCAAGGCTTTTGGCACCATCCCCCAGTCTGGAATTATATATAAACTCACTAAACTAGGTATAAATCCCTGTGTCACAAGATGGGTTGCCAACTGGCTCACTGACAGAACCCGCACTGTGAAAGTAGCAGACTCCAGATCTGACTTCAGACCAGTGACAAGTGGAGTACCACAGGGTTCAGTCCTGGGTCCTCTCCTGTTTGGTATCTACTTTTCTGAAGTACAGGCTAACAAAGTTCGTAGATGACTGCAAACTAGGAGCTATAATCAAAACTCCTAACGATGTGGACATCCTACAAAAGGGCCTCACTGAGACAGATTCCTGGTGTCAAAGCTATGGTCTCAAGCTCAATGCCAAAAGGTGCATTGTTATCCCCTTTGGTAAAAACTCTGTACCCATGAGCTACCACATACGTGGTAGTCTACTTAAGGCCAAAAGTGTGATAAGAGACCTTGGGATACAGGTGGACAATAGTCTCTTCTTTGATAATCACATTGCCACAGTAGTCAGGAGATCCTTCTACATGGCACACCTCATCACAAAAGGTTTCTCATCCAAGAAAAAAAGAGGTCATTGTTCCTCTCTACTCGCCACTCATTAGACCCATTATAGACTACAATGCCCCTTTTGGTATGTACCTCACAAGACATCTACAACAACTGGAAATGCCACAGAAATACCTCACAAAGAGGATTACCAGCATCAAAAAGATGCCCTACACAGACAGTCTCAAAAAACTCCAGCTTTACTCCGTCGCATATGGCCTACTCAGAGGCAATCTCTGCCTAACATACAAAGCTACGGCAAACTCAGAGCTGTTGGACATGCTCCACTTAAAAAAATCCAATCCCTTTGAGCTACACACTCTAGGGACCTAAACCTTGTCATCACAATCAACAGAAAATGCTGGAGGGATAGATTCCTGCCCCAGAGACTTCCCATAGTCTGGAACAAACTACCTATCTATATCAAACAAAGTTCCTCATTAGCACTCTTTAAAAAAATCTTGATGATTGGATGGGAAATAGGAAATTCACAAAAAGAAAAACCAAATGGGTGGAAAACGCTCAATTTATTAACAAACAAAGCTTTCGGGAATGTCCTTTCTTCAGTGTTAAAAATCAAACAATGACAAACTTTTGAATTTATAACCATTTCAAACCCCCCCACCCACATGACACAGCGATCCAATGTATAACCTAACATCATTAACAACTCATTAAAAACACTAGCAGTTCTAAAAGATATATAACTTCCATTTCTATATATCATATTACTTGCATGTGTATGAAAATAACATCACAGTACATATAAAATATAATAAATAATTGAACTTTAAAAATTAATAAACTTTTCTTCTATTAGAACACAATGTACATCTACGTATTATCACATAATAAACAACATCTAAACTCATTTTAAAAGGTAGTGACACTAAATTGACATCCAAATATACATCAAAATATTAATTTCTACTTAATCTAAACTGTACCTAACTTATAATTCCTTTCAAAAATACCTACTTACCTATATTGTTTCTGTCTGAACTCTAACATTGGTTAAATGTTATTCTATTGTTCAGTCCTGGTAATCTATCAGCTGCTAGTCTTATTAATCATTCATATTCTGATACTTCTAACTTATTATTTTGATCACCCAACATTAAGTTCTTATATACAACATCTATCACTTTAAATTTAAAATTATGTGAAGCACCTTTGTCTAGTCTATGTTGTGCTAATGCATTAGAAGGACTGTTTCTCTTCATATCTAACATGTGTTGAATAATATCAAACATCTACAGCATTTTCCAACATAAAAACATTGACATTGTGTGCATGTTGCTAAGTAAACAACCATAGTTGTTTTACATGTCGCTGTGCATTTTATTACATATTTTATTTTACTCGTTGGGTGTTAAGTATTTTTTATCACAAATATCAGAACAGCAGCTGCAATTATAACAAGGGAATGTTCCCGTATTATAAGCCTTAGGTATAGTTAAATTCACTTTAAAATCTTTAAAACACAACTTTCTCTTCTGATTGCTCATATTTCTGTAAGCGAAATATGGCTTGTTTCCTAATAACATTTCTAATTCCGGTTGAACCATCAAAATACGCCAATTCATTTTTATAACAGACTCTACATATTTGGTCAAATTGTTGTATGTAGTAATATATATTCTTACTGCAGGACCTATTTTCTTTTCTTTACTAATAGTATCTAAACAGTTACAAAAAAAAGGAGACGCCTGTTTCATCCTAAGCCGAAATATATTTTTACTCATTTCTAAAGTAGTCTCTTTATCATATCCTCTATTATAGAATTAATTTATCAAAATTTCCATTTGTTCTTCACATTTATCAAGATCTCTATTCAGTCTTCTAATTCTTAACTGGCTTTTCACAATGCCTTTAAAACACATGTGCTGCATGCATACTCTTAGTGTGTGTATATTTATTCACTTGTACATTTTTCCTATATGCACAGGTTTCTAATTTATTGTCACTATTTTTATAAATTTCCACATCTAAGAAAAATACTCTCCTGAGAATAACTGATAGTGAAATTAAGGAAACTAGTAGTACTATTCAGATATTGGACGAAGGCTTTTAACTCATTTTCATTGCCATTCCATAGAAAAAAACAATCGTCCACGAAACGTTGATAAAAGAGAATATTACTTTTTAAGTTATTATTGCTATGATCTCTTATATAATCTTTCTCCCATTGATTTAATACTATATTGGCATATGTATTGGCCATTGCTGTACCCATGGCCACTCCTGATATTTGTAAATAGGGTTTCCTATTAAACAGAAATACATTCATTTCCAAGACTATTTCTATCATGCTACACATTGTTTCCACCTCTTTCCCTTTCATTTTCACTTCTTCACATAAAAATTCAAGAATTGCATTAACTCCATATTGATCTAGTATTACTGTAAACAATGAACTTATATCTAATGTTACCATTATAAATTCTACATTAGTGTTCCCTTCATGCCAAGTATACAATTTTTTCAAAAAATCATTTGTATCTCTTATATAACTAGGACATTATGGGCAAATATTTATGTAACCATTCCTGAATGTAAATGGAAATTGGTTCAGTAGACCACCCCCTCCCAGAGACTATAGGTCTCATGGGTGGGGTGGTCATCGAATAGTGTAGCTTCGGTATCCCATATATTACAGGAATTACTGGAGTTGACACTGTGAGAAAGTTAAATAACGCTACTGTAATGTCATTTTGTGTTTGCATCTCATACACATACATATTTATTTCATAAAGTATCTTCCGTACTTCATCAAAAGTTAATTCTTTAAAAGTATGCTGATCATCTAAAAACTGTTTCATTAAGTTATTATACTCATCTTTATTGAATATGACTGTTGCCCCTCCTTTATCTTCCTGCTTAATAATAATCTCATCATTAGTACATAATTGCTTATAAACTAAATGTTCTTCATATGAAATGTATACTGTCTCACTTTCAATTTTCCAATATTTACATCCTGGTATAAACTTCTTAAGTCGTCTTCGCATGTAACTAAAAAAGCATCTAAAATAGGATAATTATTAGGAATAAACATGCTTTTTTTCCTAAATGCAGCTCTTGTATCATTACAAGAATCTTTAAACAGCAATTTTAAACATAAATTACGGACAAAAGTTTTTAAATTAGTCAATGCCTCCACTATTGAGTCCGATCCACATGGGATAAACTGTAAGCCCTTATTTAGCAGACTCTGCATTGCAGTAGTCAAATTGAGATTCGATAAGTTCAAAAAAGAATCATTGGGCTTATTTATCTCCATCCCTGCTTGTTGTTCGGAAGCGGACTATCGTTTTTTCTTTTTCCCATGAAGGAGTTGTTTCTCTGCTGAGAATGCCCTCTCGATTGCGAGCGATTGTTCTGCTGTACTTTCTCGGATAATTTCATCTGTATTGGCTGAGCTAACTTATATATCAGCCTGTTTTGTTTTTGATGTTACAGCCACTTTATTTTGTTGGACTTGCAAATTTGATGTTGAAGTACAATCCGTCGTTGCTTCCACCTGTGTAATGCATCCATGCTGTCCAATCTCATCATGCGCAGTAACTGCAATGGCAGACTCTCCTTCCTGATTGGACCATTGTGACAAAAGGTTGCGTTCTTGATGATTCTTTGAAGTCAACTCTAATTCTGAAAAGGTATCTAGTTCATCCATTTTATTGGTCTGTTTTCATTTGCGGTTTCTTATTATTTATTTGAGATCGCGGCCAAGAAAAGATATGGCCCATTTTAAAATCATTAATGTCCCTTTGCAACTTATGCTGTTTAGTAGCTTGTAATTTCTTATCTAGTATCTCCATTCTATTTAACATCAGCTGAGAGGGAACCCATATTTTAATGAAATTATTAGAAGTGGTCAATTCATTCTCCATTCTTATTATTTCTTCAAGCAATTCACTTTCTATAGGTAAAAAATGCTCATTCATTAAAATCATATAATCCCTACTCAACTTCAGATTTAATTGTTGCCAGGATTTCAACAGTTCAGGATAAGTATTTTCATAGGAAGGCATTTTAAGAATACGAAGCCCTCGTGGAACGATGTTAAATTCTATGTATGCATGGAAGATCATTCACTGCCACTGAAGTCTCTTGAAGGTTTGCACCTTCCTTTCAAGCTGCAATAACAAATTGTTCAAATTATCATCGACTTCTTGAGCATTTATAACATTTCCTTCATCAATACCCAAAAACCGTGTTACCAGAGGGTTTCCAGTCAATGTCAGCAACTCACGCATTGTTTTTTTACAGTTCTCTTCAACTCTCAGTCCCACTTAATGGGTAGTTTGCAATGGCTGTGTCATTATGGTTTATCAGACAAACAAAATAGAGTGAACTTAATGAACTTGTAACTACAAATACAAGATATAAAGTTTAATTTTAGTTTACTTCCACCGATTCTATTATTTCCGACAAGCAAAAAAAAAATCAAATAGGTGGAAAACGCTCAATTTAACAAACAAAGCTTTCGGGAATGTCCCTTCTTCAGTGTTAAAAATCAAACAATGACAAACTTTTGAATTTATAACAATTTCAAACCCCCCCCCACATGACACAGCGATCCAATGTATAACCTAACATCATTAACATCTCATTAAAAACGCTAACAGTTCTAAAAGATATATAACTTCCATTCCTATATATCATATTACTTGCATATGTATGAAAATAACATCACAATACATATAAAATATAATAAATAATTGAACTTTAAAAATTAATAAACTTTTCTTCTATTAGAACACAATTTGTTAATAAACTGAGCATTTTCCACCTATCTGGTTTTTCTTTTTGCTTGTTGGAAATAATAGAATCAGTGGAAGTAAACTGAAATTGAACTTTATATCTTGTATTTGTAGTTACAAGTTCCAAGTTCGCTCTATTTCGTTTGTCTGATAAACCATAATGACACAGCCATTGCAAACTACCCATAAAGTGGGACTGAAAGTTGAAGAGAACTGTAAAAAAAACAATGCGTGAGTTGCTGACATTGACTGGAAACCCTCTGGTAACACGGTTTTTGGGTATTGATGAAGGAAATGTTATAAATGCTCAAGAAGTCGATGATAATTTGAACAATTTGTTATTGCAGCTTGAAAGGAAGGTGCAAACCTTCAAGAGACTTCAGTGGCAGCGAATGATCTTCCATGCATACATAGAATTTAACATCGTTCCACGAGGGCTTCGTATTCTTAAAATGCCTTCCTATGAAAATACTTATCCTGAACTGTTGAAATCCTGGCAACAATTAAATCTGAAGTTGAGTAGGGATTATATGATTTTAATGAATGAGCATTTTTTACCTATAGAAAGTGAATTGCTTGAAGAAATAAGAATGGAGAATGAATTGACCACTTCTAATAATTTCATTAAAATATGGGTTCCCTATCAGCTGATGGTAAATAGAATGGAGATACTAGATAAGAAATTACAAGCTACTAAACAGCATAAGCTGCAAAGGGACATTAATGATTTTAAAATGGGCCATATCTTTTCTTGGCTGTGATCTCAAATAAATAATAAGAAAAGTACAGTTTTGTATCTACCATAAATGTAGATGTTTGAGTGTCTTCATGCTTCTTTGAAGTCCACTCTATCTGAAAAAGGTATCTAGTTTCATCTTTTTTTATCTGTTCTTTCTTTTCATGATGTTCATGTTGTTTCACTTTTCACTGCAGTCATTACACTTGGGTTATCCTGCCGTCAGGCGGGCCAGCAGTCGGCCAGAGTTCCAAAGTCTTGGTCCGGCATCGGTTGCTGTCGCTTCCTCCCTGACGTCAGTGCACCAGGGGTATACAAGATGCAGCTGACGCCATTTTCTTCAGTTTTTCTTGCCCCAGATGTCAGGTGCCCCCAAAAATGGTAGGCAATACATATTGCTAATATAACATACAATAATGTAAAAACAAAACCTTCAGTAACCAGCAAAACACCACATAGGTAGTATAGGGTTGAGAAGTATAGATAAGTCCCAGCTAAGAAAGAGGGGATGGCGGTTGGGTAACCTGGACTGCAGCAGTGAAGACACTCGAACATCTACATTTATGGTAGGTACAAAACTGTACTATGTTCATCGTGTTTCACTGCTGCAGTCATTACACTTGGGTTGAATCCCAAAGCTGAGTTAGGGTGGCTGGTTCTATAGAGGATTTGGTGTGGCTATGAGGCCCTAAAGCACTGCAGTGGCAAAGCCAGCTCTGGATCTAGAATAAAGAGGCAAATGGTAATGCTTGGTAAAGGTGTGCACTGAACTCCAAGTTGCAGCTTCCAAGATATCTTTGATAGGTACTCCTCTAAGGTAGGCAGTAGAAGTGGCAGTTGCCCTGGTGGAATGTGGTCTAATGAGACATTGAGGAGCTCTCTGATTATGTAGCCCAGGTAGGTATGACCCTGACCTTGAGCAGTATCCTACCTTCACCTAGAATGATGCCACAATACAGTGATAAGATGATCAGCTTTAATAATTGGCTTAAATTCTGGTGTCATTCAAAGGGGATCCAATGTCTGTCTGCCTGGGATGACATGCTGGACAAGCCACGCTGCTTCGCAAGGGACGGCTTGCACCTGTCACCCCTAGGCTTCCGGATATTGGCAAAGGCTCTTGCCACCCCCATAGTGCCTTTTTTAGGCAAGGCTCAAATTCTAAACCTACCACCCTAGAACACAAAAAAGTAAAAAAACTAAAGGTAATGCTGCTCAATGCCAGAAGTCTAAATCTCAAGATGTACTCACTCGAGGCCCTTCTCAGTATGGAGAACATCGATGTCTGTGCTGTGACAGAAACCTGGTTCAAGGCTCCTGAGAGCACCCCAGCACTAGCAGGTTTCACCTCATATCATGCGTTCCGGCCCCAAAATCCGGACAACACCAAGAAAGGAGGGGGGGTGTCCATATTCATAAAGGACACCCACACCTCAAGGTTGGTGGCAATGCACGATGCATCGGAGACCATGCAGGTGCAATTAACCATAGGCAAGACTGCTCTGCAATTTGTAGCATGTTACAGGCCACCCTCTCAAACTCAGGAACCTCACATGGCCTTCCTGAAAACAATGGAGGGGATAAATGTATCTCCAAACACCATCATACTAGGTGACTTCAACTACCCTAATATAGACTGGGAACACTACTCAAGCCCAAACACTCTAGCCCAAAGGTTCCTGGAGTTCATAAACTCAAATGCCATGGAACAACTAGTCACCATCCCCACAAGAGGAGAAAACATACTTGATCTCATCATCATGAACATGGGATCACAATGTTCAACACCAGAAGTATACCCCTCACTGGTGAGATCAGATCATAAACTAATCTCGCTGGAGGTCCTCATCCCGCCCCACCTGAAATAAAAAAGACCACAGTGGAACCTTCTCAAAAGCCGACTTCACACTTCTAAAAACTAGTGTGGTCTCCTTTAAGGCCCCTGAGCCAGTGGTAAACATTACTCAAACCGCTGAATCACTTACAAATGCCTTCTACCAGCACCTACAGGACTGCATGGATCAGGCAATCCCAAAACTAAGACTCTTTGTACCAAAGGCAAGCGTCCAGTCTGGTGGACCCCAGCCATAAACAAGCTCTACAACAAAAGGAGGAAGCTACTACAAGATAGAGCAAAATCCTTGAAAGGTAAGACACCTTTGATCATTATAAGTAAAAAACTAAGAGCTCTCATAAAATCATCCAAGGCAAATTTTGAGAGAAAAATCGCCAAGGACTCAAAAGACAATCATAAGGCCTTCTTTAGCTATGTTAGAAACCTAGGAGGAAACTCCCAGATATGCTCAGAATTAGTTCAAAATGATGTGAAGATTACTGAACCTACACACATTGCCAACATACTGGCTGACAGGTTCAGTGCAAACTTCTCCCCCCCCCCAAAAGGAGAGATATCTATACCAGAGGATTGTAGCCCCCAAACATCTCCAACGCCCAGGTGAGAACTGCTCTCTCCAAAGCAAAAAACACAGCATCCATGGGACCGGATGGTGTCCCCGGCTGTGTGCTCCACGAACTCAATGAGGAATTAAACCTGCAGTTAGGACAGCTGTTTAATCTTAGCCTCACCTCAGGATACGTACCCAAGGAGTGGCGCACGGCAACTGTGGTCCCACTTCACAAGGGCGGTGCCTCCACCGACCCTGGAAATTACCGCCCATTAGCTTGACAAGCCTTATCTGCAAAGCCATGGAGAGGATCATAATGGAACTCATAAATAAAGACATAGGGAACTTGCAGACTTTGGATCCAACCCAGTTTGGCTTTGTCAAAGGCAGATCATGCCTTTTAAACTTGGTTGACTTTTTCGAGACAGTCACCAAGGCCATTGATGAGGGAAAGGCAGTCCATACAGCCTACCTTGACCTGGCAAAGGCCTTCAACACAATACCCCACTCAGGTATCATCGAAAAACTCATCAGCTTGAATGTAAACCCATACATCACAAGATGGGTTGCAAACTGGCTAAGTGACAGAACCCACAGGGTCAGAGTTGCTGGAGCCATGTCAGACTCAAAGCCTGTCACAAGTGGTGTCCCACAGGGCTCAGTCCTGGGTCCACTCTTGTTCGGCATCTACTTTTCTGAAGTACAAGCAAACACAGGAGGGTTATGGCTGACAAAGTTTGCAGATGACTGCAAACTGGCCATAGTCGAAAACACATCTGACACAGATATCCTTCAGAAGGGCCTCACAGAAATGGATAACTGGTGCCAGAGCCATGGCCTAAAGTTAAATGCCAAGAAATGCGTAGTCATACCCTTCGGGAAAAACAAGGTTACCCCTAGCTACCATATAGGTGGCAATCCACTGAGCA
Organism: Protopterus annectens; assembly: GCF_019279795.1. NCBI lineage: Eukaryota > Metazoa > Chordata > Ceratodontiformes > Protopteridae > Protopterus > Protopterus annectens. The sequence continues at coordinate 1,249,255,304 of NC_056729.1, forward strand.
CAGAAGAAGTCATCAGGGATCTGGGGACCCAGGTTGACAGTAGCCTTTCATTTGACACTCATGTTGCTAAAGTGGTTAGGAAAACCTTCTACATTGCCCACCTGATCATGAAGGGATTCACATCTAGATCAAGGGAGGTCATCGTCCCCCTGTACTCATCACTCATTAGACCTATGATTGAGTACAATGCCCCATTCGGAATGTATCTGACCCGACACCTGCAGCAGCTGGAAAGGCCCCAAAGTTCCTCACCAAAAGGATAAAGGGTCTCAAAAATATGTCTTATGCTGCCCGACTGAAAGAACTCCAGCTCTATTCAGTCTCATACCGCTTGCTCAGAGGTGACCTGTGCCTGACATATAAGGCCATGTCAAACCCTGATTTGATGAATATGCTTCACCTCAAAAAATCTAGATCCCTCAGAACCACAATGGTGGGAGACTTAAACCTTGACACGGTTATTAATAGAACGTGCTGGAGGGACAGATTCATCACCCAGAGACTCCCTATGCTGTGGAACAAAAACCCAGTACATGTGAGGCAGAGCACCTCGCTGGCCTTGTTCAAGAGGAATCTTGACCAATGGATGGGGGATCGCAGATATACCCCAGGGATTACTTCAGTGTCACTGCTTGACAGAGGCACAGCAAAATAATAGGCATAGTTTTATTCAAACTAAAGGGGTGGCAAAAGCCAAATAACTATGGGCTAGGCTTATAAATGCCCTTGGGCAGATAGCCTAGTATGAACCTATGAACCTATGAACCTATGTTACTAGGTACAGGCTTCCCATGCTGTGTGTAGCAGAACCGGATACAGTGTCCTATCCACTTTGAAATGGTCTGCTTTGAAATAGCCTTTCCTTGTGATCCTGCAGCATATGCTACAAACAATTGCTCAGTTTTTCTGAAAGCTTTTGTTTTTTAGAAACATAATTGTCTGTGAATGTCCAAGGAATGAAGAAGTCTCTCCCCTTTATTCTGGGGATTTGGATAAAAAGTTGGCAAGTGGATAGTTTGGTTAAGAGCCACACTGGATACCACCTTAGGCATAAATGAAGGGTTTGTTCTTAAAGAAACCCTGTCTTGATGAAAAATGATGAAAGGCTCCAGTGCCATTAGTGCCTGTAACTCTGAGACTCTTCGTCCTGAGGTTATTGCCAGAAGCAGAACTGTTTTCCATGACACATATTTTAATTCTGCTGAATTGGCTGGTTCAAAAGGAGGTAAAGTGAGTTTTTTCAAGACAAAATTCAGGTCCCAAGTAGGTGTTGGTGCTCTCCGGGGCGGTCTTATGTTTTTAGCCCCTCTGAGGTACTGCTTTAGCAATGGATGAGAGAAAATAGGAGGATCTGTGTTGTAATGAGCCAATATGGCAGAGGCGTGGATCTTAATGGATGAGAAGGATAGTTCTTTGTCCAGCATCTCAGTTAAGTATTGTAGTATCTGAGGAATGTTTTGGACAAGACGGTCAAGGCTTTGAGTCTGGTTCCAGGCACAGAATCTCTTCCACTTTTCTGAATAAGATTTCCTGGTGCTAGGCCTCCTGGCCTCCAAAATGACATCCATAACAGCTTTAGAGAGAGGTGTCTGTTGGACTAATGAATCTGCCATGCAGCCAGCTTTTAAGGTTTTGAGCTGACTGTGCAGGATCTGATTGTTTTGTTGAGTCAGAAGGTGTGGAATTTGAGGTAAAATCCATGGTGGTCCTTGAGCTAAGTTTTTTAAGATTGGGTACCAGTGCTGGCGTGGCCAGTCTGGAGCAATTAGGATCATCTGTGTTTTTTCTTGTCAGGCTTTTAGGAGTACATTTGAAAGGAGAGGCAGTGGTGGGAAGGCATAAACTTTTAGGTTTTTCCAGCTGAACGAAAGAGCATCCATTTTCCATGCTTGTGTGTGATAAGTCCTTGTGCAGAATTTTTGTAGTTGGCAATTCAGTGGGGAGGCAAAAAGATCTATGTCTAGGCACCCCCATTTTTGCGTTATTGTGCTGAAGACTTGTGGATTTAGTTTCCACTCGTGAGGATCCATGATGTTTATGCTTAAGTCGTCTGCCAGAGTATTTTTCTTTCCTGGCAGGAATTGTGCTTGCAGATGAACTTGATAAGTTAGAGCTGTGTTCCACAAGGTCATGGCTTGTCTGCATAGGGGGTAAGAATGAGTGCCCCTTGCTTATGTACCACATTACTGTGGTGTTGTCTGTCTTTAATAATAATTGCCCTGGATGCAGAAGGTCCTTGAAAGATGTTAGGGCATTTTGTCCAGCCAACATCTCTTTTTGATTGATGTGAAGATGCATTTGGTCTGTGGTCCACTTGCCCTGAATACATTTTCCTGCCATGTGTGCTCCCCAGGCGTAATCCAAAGCATCTGTTGTTAAAGTCTGCCTGGCTGTGGGTAGAGTGAAAGGCTGACCTTTGTTGAGGTGATGTGCCTGTGCCCACCATCGACACTCCTGTTGTAGGCAGGGAATTAGTGGTATTACTGTTTCCAAATTGTGAGAGTGTCGAGTCCATACACTTTTTAGGTACCATTGTAATTTCCTTATATGCAGTCTGGCATATGGAATTAGTAGTATGCAGGCTGCCATGAATCCCAAGGCCTGCAGAATTTTTCTTGCAGGGAGGTGGGACTTTGTTGTCATCGATTGAAAATGCTGAGTCAGTTGTCCTTGTTTGTCTGGCATGAGATAATCCATCTGGGCCGTTGTATTTAAGCTGGCACCCAGGAATATTATCTCTTATGAAGGCACTAGTTTTGACTTCTTTTCATTTACTGTGTACTCTAGGCAAATTAGCAACTTTTTTACAAACGCCAGATGCTTTAGAAGAATGTCCTTACTATCTGCTTGAATAAGGCAGTCATCCACGTATGGATATATTTGAATTCCCTTTTGTCTGCAAAATGCAATTACTGGTGCCAGGCACTTTGTGAAGACCCAGGGTGCAGCAGATAAGCCAAAGAGCAGTGCAGAGAATTGGTAGTGCATTGAACCAGCTATGAATCTGAGGTATCTTCTGCAATTTTGTCTGATAGGGACATGCAGGTATGCCTCTTTGAGGGCCAAAGTAACAAGCCAAGCCTTCTTGCCCAGCATGGGTAGAAGCTGCTGTAGTGTCAACATTTTGAATTTTGGTACATCCAGGTAAGTATTTAGAGTAGAAAGGTCTAGTATGGGTCCCAGGCTTTGTCCTTTCTGCCTCTGCCCATTGATTTTGTGGCAGGTCTGGCATTCCTTTTAGTCTTGGTAAAGTGTGAAAGTGGAACCTGTAACCTTGAGACACAATATTCAGAACCCATTTGTCTTGGGTGATTGTTTGCCAATTTTGAGAAAAAAAGTGCTAGTTTCCCCCCTAAGGGAGCTGCCAAAAGGGAAGTGCTTGGCATTATAAGAGGGAAGTCATTGGGACTGTTTCCTGTAAGGTTGTGACTTGTCTTCACCTCCTTTTGGGGTTGAAGCACCCCACTGTCGTGGTCTGTAAGAGCCTTGGGCCTGAGATCTGCCTCTTGGGTGTCTGTATCTGCCTCTTTGTGGCCTGTCTGACACTGGAAAGGACCAATTCTTTGTAGGCCAATTTCTGCTTAATCGTTGTAGCTGTACCTGTAAGAAATCCTTCACTGTTTGCATAGATTTTGCCTTATCCTCCATTTTCTTTAATACCTCTTCTGCCTTAACACCAAATAAAATGTCTTGCTGTAAAGGTGCATCCAATAATTTTGCCTTAACATGATCTGGTAAACTTTGTTCTTTTAACCAAGCATGCCTTTGAATCACATATCCTGTAACTGCTGCTCTACAAGAAGCCTCTAATGAATCAAAACCACATTGCAGAGTATGTTTTCCCACTTGTTCAGCTGCATGCAATAAATCCTGCATTTCCTTACAGTCAGGATATTCTGAAGTTGTAATCATTTTCTCTTAACTGAGACATTAAATAGTTGGTATTTAAGCATGTGAAACTGGCAATTTAAAGCCCTCACTGCTAAAGTTGCAGAAGTGTAAACTTTCTTCCCCCATCTGTCTAATGCTCTAGAATCCCTGTCAGAGGTAACTGGATTTTTAGCCGTGGAAGCCTTTTCCCCTTTGGGACCCTGGGAAATAGTTTCTGGTTCAGCAACAGGGTTTTTATAAAGAAATTTGTGAGAGTCAGGGACTCTGTAGTACCTGTCTGGCTTGACTGGAGCAGGGGGTAAAGAGTCAGGATTTAAACTGGATTCAGAGAACACATCATCCACAATATCAAACACTGGCGAAATAGCAAGGGGCCTGTGTTGAGGCAATAAAAGAAAGTCTCTGAGCCTTTTCTTGGATTCTGAGTAATCCTGGCCCTCCCAGTGGAAATGCTCCCTCATGGTATGTAAAGTTTCCCCAAAAGAATAATCCTCAGGAGGAGAGGCTGAAGGAATTGATTCTTCAGCATCAGAGTCCTCATAGGGGGTAAAGAGTATCCCTGGTCTGAAGAGGTGTCTGAATATATAGAAACCTGGTCAGAGGAATCATAGTCTGTATCCTGCCTAGGCCTTTTATCAGGAGGAGGATGGGTACCCCTGATCAAAGTAATTAAGTCTTCGGCCATTTTGAGCATCTGCTTTTTAGGCATGGATGCCTGTCCAGGTGAATGCTGTACTTGGCTTCTTTGTCTTTAATGGAGTTTTAGACTTGGCTGCAGTTTTTATGGTAAGCTGTGATGGTCTGAAAACACCCTCAGAAGCAGATGCCTGCTCAGCGGCTCCAGACCCATCGGAAGGGTTAGTCTCCGTAGGCACAACACCTTGAGTATCCAGAGGCCTAGACATCTCCATGTGGGAGTCGGAGGTGGCCTGTGGTTCTGAAGTTGCAGGTGTCAGGGGCTGCGAAAGCGCTTCACTGAGAACCGGCGAACCTGTGACTGGCCTAGAAGAGGCTTCATCTTCAGTTTTGGGCCTTGGATGCCTGTCCTTATCCTTGTCTTTGCATTTTTTTGTGTATTGCGGTCGTCGGTTGCTCCGACGGCATGGTATAAGTAAATCTTCGGCCAAAGTAATGGCGAGCAAAATCAAACTGACTTTTAATAGTGCGTTTGTTAAATCTAGCACAAAACCGACAACTAGTGACGTCGTTTTCTGGGCCTAGGCATGGAATACAGTAAGAATGAATATCCTTATGAGGTATTTGCTTCCCACAAGAACTACAATTATTAACTTTTACTGACATCGGTCTGAGGCAAGAAAAAGTTTCCCCAACGAGGTACTTAGCTTTATTGAAGACTTCGGTTCTGAAAATCGAATATGATATCTCAGGAGTCGGCCAACCGGCACTTGCAAACTGCTTTTGCTTCGGGCACCACGAGGAAAGAAAGACTGAAGAAAATGGCGTTGGCTACATCTTATAAACCCTTGGCACACTGACGTCAGGGAGGAAGCGGCAGCAGCCGATGCCGGACCAAGACTTTGGAACTCTGGCCGACTGCGGATCCGCCTGACGGCAGGATAACCCAAGTGTAATGACTGCAGCAGTGAAACACGATGAACATCCGCAAATGAAAGAACAGACCAATAAAACAGATGAACTAGATACCTTTTCAGAATTAGAGTGGACTTCAAAGAATCATCAAGAATGCAACCTTCTGTCACAATGGTCCAATCAGGAAGGAGAGTCTGCCATTGCAGTTACTGCGCATGACGAGATTGGACAGCATGGATGCGTTACACAGATGGAAGCAACGACGGATTCTACTTCAACATCAAATTTGCAAGTACAACAGAATAAAGAGGCCGTAACATCAAAAACAAAACAGGCTGATGTTTTTTGAAGTTACCTCAGTCAATATAGGTGAAATTACCGGAGAAAGTAGAGCAGAACAATCGCTCGCAATCGAGAGGGCGTTCTCAGCAAAGAAACAACTCCTTCGCAGGAAAAATGACAGTCTGCTCCCAAACAACAAGCTGGGACGGAGATAAATGGTAAGCCCAATGATTCTTTTTTGAACTTATCGAATCTCACTTTGACTACTGCAATGCAGAGTCTACTAAACAAGGGCTTACAGTTTATCCCACATGGATCGGACTCAATAGTAGAGGCATTGACCGATTTAAAAACTTTTGTCCATAATGCATGTTTAAAATTGCTGTTTAAAGATTCTTGTAATGATACAAGAGCTGCGTGTAGGAAAAAAAGCACGTTTATTCCTAAAAATTATCCTATTTTAGATGCTTTTTTAGTTATATGTGAAGACGACTTAAGACGTTTATACCAGGATGTAAATATTGGAAAAATGAAAGTGAGACGGTATAACATTTCATATGAAATACATTTAGCTTATAAGCAATTATGTACTAATGATGAGATTATTATTAAGCAGGCAGATAAAGGAGGGGCAACAGTCATATTCAATAAAGATGAGTATAATAACTTAATGAAACAGTTTTTAGATGATCAGCATACTTTTAAAGAATTAACTTTTGATGAAGTACGGAAGATAATTTATGAAATAAATATGTATGTGTATGAGATGCAAACACAAAATGACATTACAGTAGAGTTATTTAACTTTCTCACAGTGTCAACTCCAGTAATTCCTGTAATATATGGGATACCGAAGCTACACAAATCAATGACCACACCCTCCTATGAGACCTATAGTCTCTGGGAGGGGGTGGTCTACTGAAACAATTTACATTTACATTCAGGAACGGTTACATAAATATTTGCCCTTATGTCCTAGTTATATAAGAGATACAAATGATTTTTTGAAAAAATTGCATACTTGGCATGAAGGGAACACTAATGTAGAATTTATAATGGTAACGTTAGATATACGTTCATTGTTTACAGTAATACCAAATCAATATGGAGTTAATGCAATTCGCAAATTTTTATGTGAAGAAGTGAAAATGATAGGGAAAAAGGTGGAAACAATGTGTAGCATGATAGAAATAGTTTTGGAAAAGAATGTATTTCTGTTTAATAGGAAACCCTATTTACAAATATCAGGAGTGGCCATGGGTACAGCAATGGCCAATACATATGCCAATATAGTTTTAAATCAATGGGAGAAAGATTATATAAGAGATCATAGCAATAATAACTTAAAAAGTAATATTCTCTTTTATCAACATTTTGTGGACGATTGTTTTTTGCTATGGAATGGCAATGAAAATGTATTAAAAGCCTCCGTCCAATATCTGAATAGTACTACTACTCGTTTCCTTAATTTCACTATCAGTTATTCTCAGGAGAGTATTTTTCTTAGATGTGGAAATTTATAAAAATAGTGACAATAAATTAGAAACCTGTGCATATAGGAAAAATGTACAAGTGAATAAATATACACATACTAAGGGTACGCATGCAGCTCGTGTTTAAAGGCATTGTGAAAAGCCAGTTAAGAATTAGTAGACTGAATACAGATCTTGATAAATGTGAAGAACAAATGGAAATTTTGATAAATTAATTCTATAATAGAGGATATGATAAAGAGACTACTTTAGAAATGAGTAAAAATATATTGTGGCTTAGGACGAAACAGGCGTCTCCTTTTTTTAGTAACTGTTTAGATACTATTAGTAAAGAAAAGAAAATAGATCTTGCAGTAAGATATGTTACTACATACAATAATTTGACCAAATATGTAGAGTCTATTATAAAAAGGAATTGGCATATTTTGATGGTTCAACTGGAATTACAAATGTTATTAGGAAACAAGCCATATTTTGTTTACAGAAATATGAGCAATCTGAAGAGAAAGTTGTGTTTTAAAGATTTTAAAGTGAATTTAACTATACCTAAGACTTATAATACAGGAACATTCCCTTGTTATAATTGCAGCTGCTGTTCTGATATTTGTGATAAAAAATACTTAGAACACCCAACGAGTAAAATAAAATATGTAATAAAATGCACAGCGACATGTAAAACAACTATGGTTGTTTACTTAGCAACATGCACACAATGTCAATGTTTTTATGTTGGAAAATGCTGCAGATGTTTGAAAGACCGTATTATTGAAGACAGGTCAGATATGAAGAGAAACATTCCTTCTAATGCCTTAGCACAACATAGACTAGACAAAGGTGCTTCACATAATTTTAAATTTAAAGTGATAAATGTTATATATAAGAACTTAAGGTTGGGTGATCAAAATAATAAGTTAGAAGTATTAGAATATGAATGGATAATAAGACTAGCAGCTGATAGATTACCAGGACTGAACAATAGAATAACATTAAAACTGATGTTAGAGTTCAGACAGAAACAATATAGGTAAGTAGGTATTTTTGAAAGGAATTATAAGTTAGGTACAGTTTAGATTAAGTAGAAAATAATATTTTGATGTATATTTGGATGTCAATTTAGTGTCGCTACCTTTTAAAATGAGTTTAGATGTTAAGTGTATTATGTGATAATAGGTAGATGTACATTGTGTTCTAATAGAAGAAAAGTTTATTAATTTTTAAAGTTCAATTATTTATTATATTTTATATGTACTGTGATGTTATTTTCATACATATGCAAGTAATATGATATATAGGAATGGAAGTTATATATCTTTTAGAACTGTTAGCGTTTTTAATGAGATGTTAATGATGTTAGGTTATACATTGGATCGCTGTGTCATGTGGGTGGGGGGGTTTGAAATGGTTATAAATTCAAAAGTTTGTCATGGTTTGATTTTTAACACTGAAGAAGGGACATTCCCGAAAGCTTTTTTTGTTAATAAATTGAGCGTTTTCCAACTATTTGGTTTTACTTTTTGCTTGTCGGAAATAATAGAATCAGTGGAAGTAAACTGAAATCGAACTTTATATCTTGTATAAATAGGAAATTCACCCCAGGGATCACCACTGTGGCTCTGCTCGACAGGGACACAGGAAAATAATTTTCTTGGGTGGCGAAAGCCTGGGTACCTTTTTGGCTTGGCTTATATAGGCCCTAGGCCCAGTAGCCTAGTAGCTACCTATAAATCTATGAATCTAAGAACATGCCAGCCATATTGGATCCTCACTCAGGAAGATGTCTAAACTCTATTTGACTCCACTTTGGAGCTGCCACAATTGCATCCTTCCTTAGCAGAACCAAGATAGATATTGCTAGTTCAGATTATGTCATAATTGATTTTTGGCTGCTGACCAATTGTTTTCACAAATTCTGGAAATTAAAACATCATCTGAACAGTAAGGCTATTCGTTTCTTTGTAAAAAAAATTGAGATGGTCTTACTGGCATTTAGTTCCAACTCCTCAAAATGCCTTCACTTTTAGGTAATGGTGAGAGAACTATCTTTTAAAGTTGTCATTTATACCTTTTATAAATGTAAAGATTACAGTTTACCTCCAAAGCATTTCTAGTTAAACCCTTAAGTACCACACCTGAATACCATACGAATCCGTGACAAAAGCCATAAATCAGGAGATCTTTTAGCTGTTGGTATAGTTTACTTAGACCATATATAAGATGAAATGATTTGCATAAGCATTCACTTTCTAAAGAATATCTAGAACTGTCATGTTCACAATTTGCTTTTGTAATTGTCTCTGTTCAGTCACAAATGAGAAATTTTAAGAAAAATGGAGAAAACCTTTCAGCTAAAATAAGCGATATCACTGAAAACCATTGATAGATGACAGGTACATGTACCAGTACACAACCATTTCTCACTTATTTATAAATAGCTAGACTGTGAAACTGTTTAGTAATTTCTACTTTGTCTTTCTTTCAACTTATCAATTTTTGACTAAAACAATAGTCTTGGTGGCTGCCTCTTTTTCCATTTTCACAAAAAAGTACTAAATAATGAACAGCACCAGGAATTCACACCAACTGCAATGAATCATAGATAAAAGTTTCTGAAACAAGGGCAAGTTAATACACAATGACAACAGTCATAGAAATCTGCAGCACTGATCCTTAATAAATGATCTTCAACAGTGTAAAGTCCAGATATATCAAACTGCACTCCTAACAAGTGAAAATCTTTACTGAAATTGTAAGCAAAGAAACGTGTTGCTTTTTAAAGAGTCTTGTTTACGATGGTTATGTGCAGCACATCTGGTTATTATAAAGCTTGTTATATAAATCAGACATCTTACAGGCTACAGTATGTTGCTAATTTTACTTTCTCTGCCACATCTTTCACCTGGAACACAGACAACATGAAAACAGTAATTTGCTTACCATAGCTGTTGATTTCTGAACGCAACTCTTCCTGCTGGCTCACTTTCGGGAATGAAATACCATAATGAGCCAGGGTTAAGTGTGCAAAAGGTTTAAACAGCAGACAAGTAACAGACCTTGTTAAGCAGATATGGTACGTTTTAATGCTGCACTAAACTGATCTGGATTTAAAACCAAATGATTGTGGATGCTCTTATAAGGAATTTAAACGCAGTAGGCCTTGTTATTGGTAGCTAGTGAGAGAAGAAAACACTAGCTGTAAGCACAATAATAGTCTTGCAGCAGGAATATGAGAGCACACTATACAGGACATAATCAGACCATTCTAGATGCAGGAAACGTGGGTTTACATGCAGCAGTGCTATAAAGTAAGGCATGCAATCTCCTTTTATTGTTTGAAGGAAGAAAAGGCGAAAGCAGAGAAGATTGCATTTTTATGCTGTGCATTTAATAGTAGCCATATTTTAAAGTCATTTAAAATTCAGGTAAGGGAAGAAGGAATTAATGCTGCAATTTCATCAGAAAGGAAAAAGAATCAGAGAATGGAGGCACAATAGGTAGCATACTTATATGACAGAAGACTGGGAGCTTAATTCATGACATCTGTAAGTAAAACAGAATCATGCAGCGAAAACATCACAGCAGGCAGCTGCAGCCTAAGATCTGAGATGCACAAGCCAGAGTTCCAATCCAGACAGCAAGCCAATCTACCATAGCAAAATATGATTATTTAAATGATAGAAGTGCATTTTTTAAATCTTTTAATATATGTAACCCAAGAACAAAAGTATAATGTAATCGGTACTTGTATTTTGTTAAAAGCCAGCCATAATCATACATTGATATTACTTTGACAATAATTATTTAAATGTATCTGTTACTTAACCAGGTAAACCCACAGGACAGAGTGTTCGTTTTCAGGGGTGACCCAGGAGCACTGTTTGATCAAGCCACTTCCTCAGTGTCACACCAGGCAAATGGAGGTTGAAGGAATCAAACCCTGTACCAATGGCTACAGGAAGCATCTTATTAACAGCTCAAAGCCTTAATCCTCTTTATTAAATGACAAATGTTAAATGCCATACGCACTAGCTGCCAGACCATGTGCCTATACATTAAAATGAAACAATGTGCTGTCATCTGTACCGTGTTCATTTATTTATTAAAAGGGTAAGCATACCAACCTAATATAAAATAATTTTTCAACTACAGCCCAATGCAGCAAGGTTAGCAGGTTAACAGGGAGACAAAACTGATTACCTTGTGGATGGCAAGCAAGAGCACTGAAGCAGCAGTGACTTCATAAATTAACTATGACTTCATTTAAGAACAAGGTCCATTTCTGTAACTGTAAAAACATCTGGAGAAATTAAACCCAAAGACAATGATAAATGCAATATAAATGTGGATAACAAATAGTATCTAATTCAACCTGAGTTTAGTAACAAAAAATAGGAACACAGATGGAAAACAGACAGACATAGGAAAGACATGCAAACTCCACTTGGACAGTGATAGTATGGCTTTGCAAACCATAAATAATTTCTGGAAGATGTAGTAGCAGCCAAGGCAGAGACAGTCACAAAAATTCTGTCCTCCTCCCTTTGACAAATATGTAGAGCATCTATCTGTGTTACTGAGAATGCTTCTACAGAATTAGTCCAAATCATGAGAAGATCCCTTGAACTGGGAAGGACTGAGCATCCTTATGACAGTTCTGTTTTCTGAGATTATAGAGTTTCCTAGTATAACTTCAGAACTCTAGCAGTAAGCAGAAACTTGACGTGTGACTTCATATGTCTCCGACTGCATCTCTGTCATCAGGCAGGGGTTAAAAGAGGAAATGGCTGCCAGTCAGATGTCAATGCTCTCACAGGAGGCATTTTTGTATATTGGTTTTCTCAGAGAATACCAATACACCTGGAGCTAGCAAGCAGTTAGGTAAATACAAGCCTGTCTGCTATCTTGTTTACATGACTGCTATGATATCCTCATGATAGCCTACCCTGAGGTTCAAGGATGTTGAAGTAGGTCATATGGCATTCTCTAATTAATTACATGAAATTTATCTCTGAATGTTCATGTCAAAAAGTACAGTTTTGTACCTACCATAAATGTAGATGTCCGAACAGGAATGCATCTGCAGTCCTTACAAATGGGTTGTCCTGTCGTCAGGCAGCCCTTCGGTCGGCCGGATTCCAAAGTCTGGGTCTGGCCTCGGCTGGTGTCGCACTTCACCCGACGTCATAGCTGCAGTTCTTCGGGTATAAAGGCATCAGCCGACGCCATTTTCCTCAGTGTTTCTTGCCCCAGATGCCAGTTGCCCTCTTGGATAGCTAAATTTTGGATAAATGCCAATGTTTCCAAATAGTAGAAGGCAAACAAAAAATAAGCATGTATGTACATATATACAAACAAATACACCATAAGAGACCCCCCCCAGCTAGCTATTAGATGGGCAAATACCCTAGGAATACCACAGAGGGGAAGGAGGGTGGGTAATCCTGACTGCAGATGCATTCCTGTTCGGACATCTACATTTATGGTAGGTACAAAACTGTACTATGTCCCTTCAAGGATGCATCTGCAGTCCTTACAAATGGGTAGAATACCATAGCCAAACTAGAGGAGGAGGAAGAAGAAATTATGGTGTAGTTAGGATCCCTTGCAAAACAGCAGTGGCAAACCCTGCTCGGGATCTAGAGTATAAAGGTAAGTTATAATGCTTGGCAAATGTATGCACGGAGGTCCAAGTAGCAGCCTCTATAATGTCCTTGGTAGCCACTCCTCGTAAGAAAGCTGTGGTAGTGGCTGTAGCCCTTGTAGAATGAGGCCTTATGTTCTGTGGAGTTTGCTTTCCATGGTAGGAGTAACAGAATCTGATGCAATTTCCTATCCACTTGGAGATTGTCTGTTTTGAAATTGCTTTTCCTTCCCTTCCTGTTGCATATGCTACCAGAAGCTGGTCAGTTTTTCTATTGCTCTTGGTTCTGTCCAGGTAGTAGCACAACTGTCTATGTACATCCAAAGTATGCAGCAGTCTTTCCCCCCTGTTCTGTGGATTGGGGAAGAAGGTAGGCAGGTGGATAGCCTGGTTTAAAGACACTCTGGATACCACCTTAGGCATAAATGTAGGATTTGTTCTCATGGACATTCTATCTTGATGGAAGATTAGGAAGGGTTGTACTGCCATTAAAGCCTGTAGCTCAGAAACCCTTCTTGCTGAGGTAATTGCCAGCAGAAAAGCAGTTTTCCAGGATAGGTGTTGAAGATCTGCTGTTGCTGCTGGTTCAAAGGGGAGTGTCAACTTTTCTAGCACAAAGTTCAAGTCCCATGCTGGTAATGGTGGTTTCCTAGGAGGTTTTACATTTTTAATTCCTCTCAGAAGCTGCCTGAGTAGAGGATGCGAGAAGACAGGAGGATGAAGCTGTATTCTGCAGAAATAGCTGATGCATGTATCTTGATGGAGGAATAGGACAGGCCTGTATGGAAAAGCTCTGCCAAATACTCCAGGATGTTGGCAATGTCTACCTTTGACACATCTTTTCCCCTTTCAGTACTCCAAATGAGAAACCTTTTCCATTTTCCTGCATAGTTCCTTCTCGTTGAAGGTCTGCGGGCCTCAAGGATAATGTCTTTAACCCTTTGGGATAAATCTGGGTTAGTTGCTCTTATGTAATGTTCCAGGCAGTCAGCTGCAGAGTTTTCAGGTTTGGATGCAGGGTGTTGTAGGCACTCTGAGTTAACAGCAAAGGAATCAGGGGTAGTGTCCACATTTGCCCCCGAGACATGCTCCTCAGTAATGGGTACCAATGTTGTCTTGGCCAGTCTGGAGCTATCAGAATGATCCTTGGACGTTCCTCTCTGATTTTCAATAGCACCTTGTGCATCAAAGGAAGAGGTGGGAATGCATATGCTGTCAGGCCTTTCCAACTGAAGGATAGAGAGTCCACCTTCCAAGCAAGTGGGTGGTACGTCCTTGTGCAGAATTTCTTGAGCTGGTGATTGAGTGGGGATGCGAATAGGTCTATTTGTGGCAGTCCTCATTTCCTTGTGATGACCTTGAAGATGTCCGGGTGTAGCATCCATTCGTGAGCATCCAAGGTAGTTCTGCTTAATATGTCTGCTAAGATATTTTCTTTTCCCGGTACAAAAATTGCTTGTAGCTGAATGTTGTAGCTCAGAGCCATATTCCATAGGTCCAGTGCCATCCGGCATAGAGGGTATGAATGAGTGCCTCCCTGTTTGTTGATGTACCACATGACTGTGGTGTTGTCTGTCCTTATCATCAACTGCCCTTCTTGGAGGAATGGTCTGAAATTCTGGATTGCTAGTTTTACTGCCAGCATTTCCTTTTGATTTATGTGCAGGTGCAGCTGATCTGGAGTCCATAAGCCTTGTATGCACTTGTCCAGCATGTGGGCCCCCCAACCGAGGTCTGAGGCACCCGTTGTGATGGTTTGGCTTGGTTGAATGCTGTGGAAGGGCAAACCTGGGTTTGACTGGCATGCCTGAGCCCACCATAGGAACTCTTGTTTCAGGCATGGGATTAGTGGTATTTCGGTTTCTAGGCTGTGCCTGTGTTGAGACCATAAATTCTTCAGGTACCACTGTAGCTTTCTCATATGCAGTCTGGCATGAGGGACCAGGATTATGCAGGATGCCATGAAGCCCAAGGCCTGCAGTACTTTCCTTGCTGTTAGTTTGTTCTGCTTTGTTAATGCCAAGAAGTAGAGAGGAAGTTGTTCTTGTTTTTCTGCAGTTAGGAATGCCATCTGTTTTACTGTGTCCAATTCTGCACCTAAGAAGGTTATTCTTTGGGATGGTATCAGTCTTGATTTTTTTATATTGACTGTATATCCCAGGGCTTGCAGTAAGCAAATGACTCTTTGTAAGTCTTCTGTTAGCTTGTTTTTGTTGTCCGCTTGTATCAGGCAGTCGTCCAGGTATGGATATATTTGGATTCCCTGAAGCCTGCAGTGAGCGATTACTGATGCCAGGCATTTCGTGAACACTCTGGGCGCAGTAGATGACAAAGGGCAATGCTGAGAATTGATAATGCTCTGATCCTGCAAGAAATCTGAGGTATCTTCTGCAATTTGGTCGCATGGGGACGTGCAGGTATGCCTCCTTGAGATCTAGAGTCACCAGCCAATACTCCTTGCCCAGCATGGGAAGAAGTTGCTGTAGGGTCAGCATTTTGAATTTTGGAACAATGATGAATGTGTTTAAAGTGGACAGGTCGAGAATAGGCCTCCAATTTTTCTCTTTTCTTGGTACCAGAAAAAGTCTGGAGTAAAATCCCTTTCCTTGTTCCATAGATGGTACCCTTTCCACAGCTCTCATCTTTGCTAATTGAGCTATTTGTTTTAGAGCTTCTGTCTTTTGATTTGGTGGTAGGTTTGGCATTCCTCTTTTTCCTGGTAAAGTATGGAAATGAAACCTGTAGCCTTGGTCTATAGTTTGTAAAATCCACTTGTCTCTTGTGATGTAGTGCCAGTTTTTTGAAAATAAGGCTAACTTTCCGCCTAAGGGTGCTGCAATTTGTTCCCTGGTAGGCGGTGCCAGAGCCAAGTCACTGTGATTGTCCTGTTGCAGTGGTGGTAGTTGTGTCTGTGCCTCGCTGGTTGTTACCTTGCCACTGGCGTCCCCTGTAGGCACCTCCTCTGGATTGATTTCTGCCTCTCGAATGCCTATTCCTGCCTCTCTGTGTTTTAGAGGAGTCTGGAAAGGACCAATTTTTGGAAGGCCAGTTCCTGCTAAACCTTGGAGGCTGAACCTGTAAGAAATCTTTCACTGTTTGTTCAGATTTTGCCTTCTCTTCCATTTTCTTCAGTACCTGCTGAGCAGGAGAACCAAATAAACTGACCTTATCCATAGGAGCATCTAATAGTTTTGCTTTAACATGATCCGGCAAGACCTGTTCTTTCAACCATGCATGCCTTCTTATAACTGTGTCAGTCATGGCTGATCTAAAGGAAGCCTCCAGTGCATCATAGCCACATTTTAAAGAATGGTTACTAACCTGCTGAATGTTATGCACCATTTCTAGAACATATTTCTTATCTAAAGAATAATCTGAGGACAGTTTCTTAGTTAACTGATCAAGCATAAACTCCTGGTATTGGATCATATGAAACTGACAGTTCAATGCCCTAGCTGAGAGAGTAGCAGAGGTGTATACTTTTTACCCCATCTCTAAGGACCTGGATTCCCTTTCAGAGGGGAGAGGGTTTTTAACTGAGGTTGAAGCTACTGCCTTAGGCCCCTGGGAGATAGTCTCGGGATCTGCAAAAGGAGCCTTGTATAAATGATGATGTGTGTCCGGGACCCTGTAGAACCTATCGGGCCTTAGCAGGGGCTGGAGGCAAAGTGTCAGGAGCAGTGCAAGCATCATTAAATGCATCATCTACAACAGGAAGAACTGGAGGTATAGCTAAAGGCCTATGTTGTGGTAAATGCAAAAGTCCTAAGCCTTTTCCTTGAGTCTGAGAAATCTTGCCCCTGCCATTGAAATTGCTCTCTCATGGCATGTAAGGTTTCCCCAAAGGAAAATTCCTCTGGTGGAGAGGCAGAAGGAATCGATTCCTCAGCATCGGAGTCTTCATAAGTAGAAAAAGGAGCCTCTGGATGGTCTGTAATGTCTGAATCATCAGAAGAATCATCTGAGGACACTGGCTCAGGGGGCTCTGCTCTAGGTCTCTTTTCTGGAGGAGGTTGAGAGGCCCTGTCTGGATGAGGTTGGGATCCCCTTATTAAAGAAATGAGATCCTCTGCCAGAGTAAGCATTTGGGAACTGGAGCTGGGCCTGTGAGAGGGGTGCTTAACAGGCACAGACTTAGAAGTTTTGGCTGCTTTAGCACTGGCAAAGGCCTTTATGGACATGGCTGCAGGAGGCCTAGCAGCACCACGTGCAGGGGTTGAAACATCCAAAGGGATGGTGTCCGATAATTCTTGTGAAACCACAGTAGCAGGTAGAATTTCAGAGGCCGACTCAACCAGGTTAGAAGGGGCCTCAGTAGTAGTCATGGATTCGGTTGAAGTTAGAACCGTTTGCTCGGTTTCGGCCGAAGCTGAGACACTCGCGGTTTGCTTAACCGTGGTTTCGGCCGAAACCGCGGACCGCGAGTGTCGGTCCTTTTCTTTGCGTTTCTTAACAACTTGTGAAGTCGGAGGATCCGACGGCATTATGTATGCAAAATCTGAGCCGAAAAACTGTTCAGCAAACTCCGACCGACGTCTAAGCGTCCGTCGGTTGAAAGAAGCACAGGCTAAACAAGCTGCTACGTCGTGGTCTGGGCCTAAACAAGGTAAGCAGTAAGAGTGGAAATCTTTATGAGGTATTTGTTTCCCACAAGTTAAACAGTTATTAACTTTTTCTGACATCGGCTGAGGCAAGAAAGAGTCCCCAACGGGGTACTTAGCTTTTTAGAAGTCTTCGAGGTAGTATTCGGTAGTAGTAATCTCTGGATCTGACCGACCAGCACTTGCGAACAGCTTCTGCTTCGGGTGCCACGTGGCAAGAAAGACTGAGGAAAATGGCGTCGGCTGATGCCTTTATACCCGAAGAACTGCAGCTATGACGTCGGGTGAAGTGCGACAGCAGCCGAGGCCAGACCCAGACTTTGGAATCCGGCCGACCGAAGGGCTGCCTGACGACAGGACAACCCATTTGTAAGGACTGCAGATGCATCCTTGAAGGACATCACATTTATTGTACTTATTTGTTTGTTGACTAGATAGGCGGACTGCTTTTCATTCGTGATTTAGGTCAGATGTTTAGTACGACATTAAACTGATTCAAATTCAACACTCTTGTAAAGCAAAGTTGTGTTAATTGTGGTATTATGCAGACAATTGCATTGTAATTCATACCTTTATAACTGGTCCTCAAAATAACCACACATGTATTACGTCCAAGTAGTTGTAACATCATTGCTTCATTTCTTTTGCATTCCCTCCTCTTCCTTAATCCCTCAGGAATTTCCTCTTCTTTCCCTCTGCATTTCCATTGGTTAAAGTTCTAGAAAGTACAGTTGTGTACACTTACCATAAATGTAGATGTTCAAGTGTATTCACTGTTGCGGTCATCACACTTGGGATATCTGCCTACAGGTAGCCCTCAGTCGGCCTGAATACCAGAGACTTAGTATTTCTGCATCAGATGCTGTTACTCCAGGACTGACAGTCAGGTCATCAGGGGTATAAAAACAGGCAGCCGATGCCATTACATCAGTTTTTCTTGCCCAAATGTCAGGAGCCCCCCCCCAAATAGGGAGCTAGGTTATGGTGGGGAAAACACCACCAGTAAAAAGTAAATGCCAATACTCCAGAAAGGGGTGAGTAATAGCCATAGAGAGGTGAGAAAGAGACCAGGGGGCTGGAGGGAGGGAAACCAAGACTGCAACAGTGAATACACTCAAACATCTACATTTATGGTAAGTGTACACAACTGTACTATGTTCTTTGTGTTTCACTGTTGCAGTCAACACACTTGGGTAGATTCCCAAAGCTGATGAAGGGTTGAAGCAGTCAAGAAGAGTTAGGGCTGGCTAGTATCCCTTGCAGGACTGCTGTTGCAAAACCTGCCCTGAATTTGGAAAAGATAGGCAGGTGGTAATGCTTGGTCAAGGTGTGTACAGAACTCCAGGTAGCAGCTTCCAGGATGTCCCTGGTAGGGACTCCCCTGAGAAATGCTGTGGAGGTAAAGGTTGCCCTAGTGGAATGAGTTCTGACCCCCAAAGGGGTTTGTTTCCCATGGTGCTTGTAGCAGAAATGGATGCAGTGTGCCATCCATTTGGAAATTGTTTGTTTTGAAATGGCCTTGCCCACTGCCCTTGAAGCAAAGCTGACTAGTAACTGGTTCATAGGTAGGTACTAGGCTATCGGTCCAAGGGCCTATGTAAGCCTAGCCAACGAGGTTCCCTGGCTTACGCCACCCAAGAAAGTTATTTTCCTGTGCCACTGTTGAGCAGAGACACAGAAGTGATCCCCTGGGTGTATTTCCTATTTCCCATCCACTCATCAAGATTTTCCTGAAGAGTGCTAATGAAGAACTTTGCTTGACATAGATGGGTAGCCTGTTCCAGAGTATGGGAAGTTTCTGGGACAGGAATCTATCCCTCCAGTATGTCCTCTTTATTGTGGTGACAAGGTTTAGATCCCCAGAGCGTGTAGCTCAGAGGGATTGGGATTTCTTTAGGTGTAGCATGTCCAACAGCTCTGGGTTTGACATAGCTCTATATGTTAGGCAAAGATCACCTCGGAGTAGGCGATATGCTACGGAGTAAAGCTGGAGTATTTTGAGGCAGTCAGTGTAGGGCATTTGTTTGAGGCCAGTAATCCTCTTTGTGAGGTACTTCTGTGGCCTTTCCAGTTACTGCAGATGTCTTGTGAGGTACATTCCAAAAGGGGCGTTGTACTCTATAATGGGTCTAATGAGTGTTGTGTAGAGGGGAACAATGACTTCTTTTTTCCTGGATGAGAACCCTTTTATGATGAGGTGTGCCATGTAGAAGGACTTCCTGACTACTGTGGCAATGTGATTATCAAAGAGGTCAGATTTTCTGAAGGGCTTAGTCCTATCAAGGTAGAATCTGAGCTGTCTGTGCATGTTAAAGGAGTGCATGATCCGTTCTCCTTTATTTTGAGGATTAGGGAAGAAGGATGGCAAATGGATGGATTGGTTGAGAGCCACACTGCATACCACTTTAGGCATAAAGGAAGGGTTAGTCCTGAGGGAAACCCTGTCAGCATGGAAAATAATGAAGGGTTCCACAGCCATCAGTGCTTGTAGCTCAGACACTCTTCTAGCTGAAGTGATGGCCAGAAGCAAGGCTGTTTTCCAAGAGAGGAATTTTAACTCTGCTGACACTGCAGGTTCAAAGAGGGGAAGCGTAAGCTTTTCCAGTACAAAGTTAAGGTCCCAAGCAGGGGTGGGTGCTCTCCTTGACGGCCTTAAGTTGTTTGCCCCTCTCAGGAACTGTTTGATAAGAGGGTGCAAGAAGAGAGGTGGCTCAGTGTTGTAATGAGCTGACATGGTTGAGGCATGTATCTTAATGGAGGAGGAGGACAGGCCTTTGTGGAGTAGATCTGCTACGTAATCCAGGATTAGAGGTATGGAGGGCAGAGTTGTCTCCTCTCCTTTAGATTGAATACAGGAGCAGTACCTTGTCCACTTATCAGCATAGGATTTTCTTGTACTGGGTCTTCTGGCTTCAAGAATAATGTCCAGCACCTGCTTGCTTAGGGTTACTAGGGGAGAATTCAAGGAATAAGCCAGGCTGCAAGATTTAGGGTTTGCAGTTGAGGATGCAAAATCTGTACCCCCCTACTGAGACAGCAGGGTTGGTTTCTGGTGTAGGTGTCAGGGTGGCACCGGTGACAGGCTGTGTAGGAGTGGGTACAGTGCTGCCTTGCACAGTCCAGGGCAATCAGAATTGTCCTTGGTCTGTCCTGTCTTATCTTGAGTAGTACTCTTGAGAGAAGGGGCAGAGGGGGTAAGGTAAAGATTGAGAGATTTACCTACTGAAAGGATAGGGTACCCACCTTCCAGGCCCTACTGTGAGGATTCCTGGTGCAGAATCTGCTCAGCTGGTGGTTGCAGGGGGAGGCAAAGAGAGCCACCTCTGGGGTCTCTCATTTCTGAATAAGAAGGTTGAAGGTGCTGGGCTCTAATTGCCACTCATGTGGGTCTAGGAGATTTCTGCTTAAGTCGTCTACCAGTGAGTTTTGTTTGCCTGGCATGGATTGAGCTTGCAGATGGACTTGCATGTCCAAGGCTGTATTCCACAGGGCCATGGCTAACCTGCAGTGAGTAAGAGTGGGTTCCCCCCTGCTTGTTGATGTACCACATAACTGTGGTGTTGTCTGTCTTTATTATCAGGTGTCCTGGTGACAGTAGGGATCTGAAAGCTGTCAGAGTGTGCTGGCCAGCTAGCATCTCTTTTTGATTGATGTGCAGATGCATTTGAATTGGGCTCCAGTGGCCTTGAATGCACTTGCCATCCATGTGTGCTCCCAAGGCATAGTCCGATGCATCTGTGGTTAGGGTCTGGGCATCATGTGGTTGAGTAAAGGGCAGTCCCTTGTTGTAGTTGCATGCTGCTGCCCACCAAAGAAACTCTGTCCTTAGACAGGGTATGATAGAAATTATGGTTTCCAGGTCCCGAGAATGTTGGCACCAAAGAAGTACCATTGAAGTTTCCTCATATGCAGTCTGGCATATGGAATTAGTAGGATGCATGAGGCCATGAACCCTAGGGCCTGCAGGATTTTCCTTGTGGATAGCTGGGTTCTGGTGGCCATTTGAGTAAAATAATCTGTCAGATAGGCTTGTTTTTCTGAAGTGAGGAATACCATCTAGGTTGCTGTTTCCAAGCTTGCTCCGAGGAATACAATCTTTTGACTGGGGACTAGTTTGGATTTCTTTTCGTTGGTGTACCCCAGGGATGTGAAGTTTATTTTACAAATGTCAGGTACTGCAGAAACAATGCCTGATTGTCTGCCTAAATCAGGCAGTCATCCAAGTATGGGTAGATTTGGATATTTCTCTGCCTGCAATAAGCAATGGCTGGAGCCAGGCATTTTGTGAATACTCTGGGCACTGTGGATAAGCCAAAGGGAAGTGCAGAGAATGGATAATGCATAGATTCAGCCCTGAAGCATAGATATTTCCTGCATGACACCCTTATAGGGATGTACAGCTATGCTTCTTTTAAGTCTGGGGTGACTAACCAGGCATCTTTGGCTAGTATAGGTAGAAGCTGCTGCAGGGTGAGCATTTTGAATTTTGGTACCACACGGAAGGTGTTGAGAACTGAAAGATCTAGGATTGGGCACCAAGTGCCCTCTTTTCTGGGTACCAGGAAAAGTCTGGAATAGAATCCTTGGCCTATCTGTTCCACAGGAACAGGTTGAATTGCCCTGATAGAGAGCAGGGATAGAACTTGGTTTTATGCCTCTCCCCATTGGTTTGGAGGAAGATCTGGCAACCCTTTTGGGGCTGGCAGAGAGTGGATGTAAAATTTGTACCCCTGGGATACAATGTTGAGCACCCATCAGTCTTGGGTGATGGACATCCAGTTTTTTGCATGAAGGGCAAGTTTTCCCCCTAGGGGCACAAGCAGTTGGGCAGAGGGGGGGAGAGCAGTATAGAAGTCATTATGAATTCTTTCCATAAGGGGGTGGCTTAGCACTCCCTGCTTTGGAGGTGGAGGCACTCCATTGCTTAGATCTCTGTTCTCTCTAGTTTGAGATGGCCTTGAGGGGGCTGGAAAGGACCATGGTTTCGAAGGACAATGCCTACTGAATCTAGGAGGCTGCACTTGTAAGAATTCTTTGACTGTCTGCATAGATTTAGCTTTTTCTTCCATCTTTTTAAGAACCTCTTCTGCTTTGGTGCCAAACAGACTGTCCTTATTCAAAGGAGCATCTAATAACTTAGATTTGGCATGGTCTGGCAAGGTCTGTTCCTTAAGCCAAGCATGCCTTCTCAGTACAGAACTGGTGACTGCTGCTCTGCAAGATGCTTCTAGGGCATCAAAGCCACACTGCAATGGATGCTTGCTGACGTGGCTTAAAGAATCCATAAGCTCTTGCAATTCTTTATTTTCTGCACAGTCTGTATAGGTTGCTATTTTTGGCTTAACAAGTTCCATAATATGTTGTTGGCACTTCAAAGCCCTAATGGCGAGAGTTGCAGAGGTATATACTTTCTTACCCCATCTGTCCAAAGCTCTGGAATCCCTGTCCTAAGGGGTGGGATTCTTAGTGTAGTTGCCTTAATACCGTTAGGCCCCTGGGAAATGATATCTGGATCAGCAGTAGGATTTTGAAAAGGAATTTGTGAGTCAGGTACTCTGTAGCACCTGTCTGGTTTCCTAGGAGCAGGGGATAAAGTATCAGGAGTAAGACTGGATTCCATAAAGACATCATCCACAACTTCTAGGACTGAAGGTATTGCTAAAGGCCTATGTTGTGGCAAATCTAGAAATTGTCTGAGTCTCTTTTTGGATTGAGGATAGTCTTGGCATTCTCAATGGAAATGCTCTCAAGGTATGTAAGGTTTCACCAAAAGAGAAATCCTCTGGAGGAGAGGCAGAGGGGATGATAAGCAGATAAAGGCATGTCTTCATAATCAGATACCTCAGAGTCGTCGGACTCTTGGTCTGTTGAAACTGCTGGGGACAGGTCTCTTTCTTTTAGCAGGGGAAGGCTGCCTTTCCCTGATCAGCATAATAAGGTCTTCTGCCACTTTAAGCATTTGATGTTGTGGCAAGGGAGCAGGTGCATGCACTTTTGTCAGTTTTCTAGGCGTAGCTCATACTCTTGGCCTTAGAAACTTAGTAGTTTTAGACAGAACTGAAGATGTGAAAGAAGTCGTCGGTTTGTGTCGAACATCGGTAGTGTAAAGAACTTCCTCAGAAGCCAGTGCCTGCTCAGTAGCTCTGGACCCATCCAAGGTAGTGACATCTGCAGGTTCCATAGTCGAAGAAGAGTCTCGCGGCATACCGGACTCGGAACGGGTCTCGGCTGGGGCCTGAGAATCCATTGAAGCAGGAATCAGGGACGGCAAAAGTGCCTCACTGAGCACCAGTCAACTGGTGACTAGCTTAACGGAAGCATTGTCAGCAGCTTTGGACCTACGCGGTCTGTATTTAGCCTTACGTTTTTTTTTGAATATCGGTAGTTGGATGACTAACTGAAGCCATTTTGGAATACGGAGATTGAGAACAAAAGAATTTTGCGACAATAAGGGCACGATGACAAACAGTTCGGGCACTGAACAAGGCACAAAACTGACAGCGAGGTACGTCTTGGTCTGGGCCTAAACAGGTGACGCAGTAAGAATGGAAGTCTCGGTGTGGTATTTGCTTTCCACAGGCAAGACAACCGTTAACTTTTTCTGACATCGGTTAGAGCAAGAAAAAAGGATCCCCAATGGGGTACTTGGCTTTAGAAGACTTCAGGATGATTCAGTTTGTAAATGGAAACTCAGGTAGCAGCCGATCAGCACTCTTGCGTACTGCTTCTGCTTCGGGCTCCTCGGCAAGAAAGACTGATGTAATGGCATTGGCTGCCTGTTTTTATACCCCTGACATTCATTTTGGAGTAACAGCATCCGACGCAGAAATACTAAGTCTCTGGTATTCTGGATGACTGAGGGCTACCTGCAGGCAGATAACCCAAGTGTGATGACTGCAGCAGTGAAATACAAAGAACATCTGGCCACATACATACGGACTACTTTTTAAGAATTTCACCTTACAAAGGTATTGCAAATTTAACATCTACTGCACTTCATTAATGCTAAACACCCACATTTTTTTCTAATCTATTATTTTTTGTACTGCTCAGTGCCTTATTTATGCTTTGTTTTGGGGTACCCAGCAACTACAGTATACATGTTTTTGACACAGTGCTAGTTTTACTCTCTGCATTAAATTGTAATAGATTTCAGTCTACCTTTCAAACCATATTACCAAGCATGTTCTGAAAATGGACCTCACATGAATATGTAACACAACAGAGAAATGAATAATAAATAAAATAATATAAATGAAATAAATAAGTTCAAAGAATGCATTAGAAAAGAAGAATGTACTTTCTTTGGCAGTAACACTCCCCTTTTACTTCATAGGTATGTAAAATGAGACATTAGAAAGGGGTGACTGACTAAGTGCGTGTGTGCATGCGTGTGAGATGTCTAGTGCAGGTGGATGGCAGGGCCCATTCAAGATGTGTAAGATGGAGTTTACAGAATATAATAAACAGACGAAAAAAAAAATGCAGATTGGTTTTCACTTCATAAAAGGACATATTTGTTACACGGTTTGGTTTTCACTTCATGATAGGACATATTTGTTAACACGGTTTGGTTTTCACTTCACGATAGGACATATTTGTTACACGGTTTGGTTTTCACTTCATGATAGGACATATTTGTTACACGGTTTGGTTTTCACTTCACAATAGGACATATTTGTTACACGGTTTGGTTTTCACTTCATGATAGGACATATTTGTTACACTGTTTGGTTTTCACTTCACGATAGGACATATTTGTTACACGGTTTGGTTTTCACTTCACGATAGGACATATTTGTTACACGGTTTGGTTTTCACTTCACGATAGGACATATTTGTTACACGGTTTGGTTTTCACTTCATGATAGGACATATTTGTTACACGGTTTGGTTTTCACTTCACGATAGGACATATTTGTTACACGGATTGGTTTTCACTTCACGATAGGACATATTTGTTACACGGTTTGCTACAACATTAGTGAGTCATCATTTCCTAACATCTTTTAAATCTCCTTTTCTAAATTTTTAAGCTATGGCTTTCAGTTTGGTGTCCAACTTATTTTGCAAAAACTGCCCGTCTACACCCTGGTCAGTCATATGAACTGTTGCACTCCTATCTTACTAGTAGCACATGCAACAATCTTCAGTATTCAGCTGCATCACTCATGGAACCACACAGATTTTTCAGATGCCCAACACTGCATCAACTCCAGTCTAGATGTATCCTTTCTCATATGATGTCTCCAAAATCAAGCACAGCAGTGTCGACTAGGATCTTACCCTTACACTGTCCATTGAGAACTTTACCACCATCCTCCTGTAAAGCACTTCTCACTCTCTGTCTCCCAAAAGTTACTAAAGTACACCTATAGGAAAAGCAATAATACTGGGCACAAGTGCACATTCAGGTGAGAGTACTACATAGTACTGAATTTTAAATTTTGGTAGATAACCTTATAAGCCAACCAAAATGCAGGATGCCCCATACAAAGTCTCATTTCATAGTTTGTTAGCTACACAAGTCTAATTGGCAGATGCCTGAATACTAATATACATATATATATATATATATATATATATATATATATATATATATATATATATATATATATATATCACTATATATATACATATATAGATACATATCCTTTCACCTACATCCACATCCATACTCGGAGTTCTTAATCTCAAATGGTACTGGATTCCAGTACCTAGGTATTATTTGACTGCGGTATCTATTGGCACTTGCTACTTCTATTAAGCTGAACTAACACTAGGAGCCCTTTTCCTTTTATCCTTCCATCTGATGTATTAGTCATTACTTATCCAGAATACTTCTCTAAGCCAAGCAAAGGTTTCCCCTTAATAGCCTTTATAAGATGCTTTATAAATTAAATTGTTTTAGTCTATCAGAGCAAGCGAGATTGTCAACACTGTATACCCTTTTGGGGTACTGCCTCAGAAATGATTTCAGTGAAATTACACCAGTCATTGTGAGCTGACAAAACACAGTTTGCATTCTATTAAGCAAAAATCCATGACTGGGTGTGGGTATTACAGGACTTAGCCATGGTCAGTGTGAAACGATCATAAGGGTGAAGCCTGAGTGATCAAACAAAGCCAACCCATGGGTAAATCCTGTGACACCTACACCCTCTGATGGATTATTCTTATTTTGCAATAACATTACTTAAAAGACCTTACTTTTTTTTTTTTTTTTTTTAAGTAAGCTCATTGTGTGAAGGCAATCTTGGTCTGCATGCTGATGTACTCTGCATGTGTACCTGTGTCCGTACATTTTCATAGGACATCAGTGCAGTGCAAGAGAAGTGGGTGAGAAGAGAGTGGATTGTCTCGCTCTCTCTCACTTTCTCTCTGTAATTCATTTGGTTTTCTTAACAAATAGCACCCATTTTGCATGCGGGCTGCCTTCTGATAAAGCAAAAAAAAAAAAACCTGCAAATGTAACAGCATTACAGGTTTTGTCACCAAGGTGCACTTTCAGAAATAGTGTGATTATTAAACTGCAGTGTTTGACATCACTGGCCATCAAAATTAGTCAGTGATTTACCAGAATATCAAAACTTCTGCATGGGACAGACAAAAATATGATGAAAATCACGTATATTCAGTAAAAGTCTAGGTTGTTATATAGGTATGGTTACTGTCTGAACAATCTATTGTATTGCCAGTAATCATAACTCTGAACTGTCCAGATTTTTGCAGAATATCTCTTACATTCCTCATATTATTGGCCTATCCCGTATAAAAGTTTTAATTGTCAAACAAAAGTAGCATATTCAAATATTAAGCTATATGCTCAAGTCTTTCTATTGGGATATTCTCAATTTACAATGGTCAGGCTGATTGGGTGTCCATTTATCATGCATGCTTTTGAATATTACTGGCCATTTAGAGAATGGGCAATCTGTAGATTGTACCCTGAACGGTCTCCAGGGTGTTAATCTACAGATAATACTCACTGAAAAATAAGTCTGCCATGGAGCTTGGACTAAAAAAACCTAACGTCTGCCATTTTATGCTTGCTAAGCAGCACTTTTGCTGTTTAGCAAGTGTAAAATAAAAAAGATACAAAATAAAATAAAAAAGCATGTGTGTGTGTGTGTGTGTGTGTGTGTGTGTGTGTGTGTGTGTGTGTGTGTGTGTGTGTGTGTCTATTGATATCTGTGTGTGAGAGTTTTCAGTGCATGAGAGTGAGATGCCTGTGGCATCATGCCTCAAAACACCCCTGGGCAGGTGTTATTTCCACAATAACACACACCTGTCAGGCATTCTTGTTTGTTTATTGTATAATTGGTCTTATTATGAACATAAACACAATCTTTATATGTTGTAATTTGTGGACTCTACATTAGTTACTATTAAGTCTATCTGATGCATTGCCCTAATCTTTAATTCAGTGCTAACTTTGATACACCTGTAAAATTAGCTGCATGCCACACAACCTTTAAAATGATTAAAATCTATGGGAACAAGCTGTTAAGTTTCAATCTCATAACCTGGGCAGATAAAGTTAAACATGCTACCGTGATGGAATTACTGCCAAATCTGATCAGACAAAATGAGAGAAGCATACCATTTCCTTGCTGCATCTAAATTACATACTTTAAGAAGCACAGTAGTCATCACTGCCACTGATTTTCTTGCTAAATGAAATTACCGTTTATTCTGCTCCTCCCATAAATGCCACCACCCGCACATCTACAAGCTTCTTGCATACCACAAAAATAATGGCTTCAAGCTGCACACTTCTGCTCCCTATAAAAATGTCAAGTATTTCCCAATAAATTGTCCTGCTTCAGTAATGAAAATGCTTTTCTCACAGACTGCATAGAGTTTAGCTTCCTACTCCAAAACTTGGAGAGCCCAGCTCCAAGATTCATCGCGAGTCAAGAGGTCAGATTATTTGCTTATAACTCTCCCACAGTAGTAACTTTCCCATGAACTTAATATGTAATGGAATGTTCTATAGTTTGAAGGGTTTTTTTTTTTTTCCTTTTATTTTTTACTGGCAGATCAGCATATACAGTGTCTGACATTTTATTCCTGAACATACAGAACTAGCTAACTGAAATCACTGAAAAATGTCAACTCTGCAAAATGTAATTTGCTTTTTAAGTGGCTGATATTTCAAAACTCACTGTTTATATACAAAACTATATATTGTGTTTCTTTCATGAGCATTTAGCTTTTAAACATGTACATTTCAAGAGAATATTAGAGTGAAAAACTCCTTTCACCACACAGAAAGTCTTTTGCATAGTGACACAAGTCTGAGGTAATATGCCACCAGTCTGGATTTACAATTTAAATCAAATACTACTGTACACTACAAGGCTCCTTTTCTGCCACAGGCCAAAAGTCATATGTATCTATAAATTATTAAGACAGAGGTCACCTTGATGCCTTGGCACCATCCCAGCAACAAAGTGACAGGAAGAGGTTATATGCTTCAGGCATATTGTCAGGTCATGCCTGTCACCTGCTGAGTATTTCCAAAAGACAGTGTAGAGGATCAGTTTAGACAGCAAAGCTAGAGACATACTGTTGTCACAGGAAGCATGCAGGGAACATACAGGAATAATTCAGCTGGGTGCCTACATCCATGGTCTGTGAAGCCACAACAGAAGAACGCGTCTGAGATTGGGTTCGTTATGGTTAACAGTCTTCCTCAGACTAGAGGAAGGAAGCTTACAACACTGAAAATAAATACATACACTGAAATATTACTGGAGTATA
This sequence comes from Protopterus annectens, assembly GCF_019279795.1. Taxonomy (NCBI): domain Eukaryota; kingdom Metazoa; phylum Chordata; order Ceratodontiformes; family Protopteridae; genus Protopterus; species Protopterus annectens. Next base: position 1,249,284,526 of record NC_056729.1, read on the forward strand.
CTGAAGTTTACTTCAAATTACTAACCAGATATGCTCAGTGAGGACAGGCCTGTTTTAAAGGGATAACAGTAAGAATCACACAAAATGCAACAGTATTCAAAGTTCAAATATAGATGCCTAAGTTTAAATGCTATGCTGCTCTGTCTCTAGATCTGCACAGCCCACTACTCTAACAAAATAAGGAGTCGTCATGTGAGGAGATGAAGATATGCTCCTGTTACAAACTCTGCAACCATTCATGTTTCATCATCCGAATGGGTGGTACAACTGGTCACCTGATGCAATCACTTCCTGGTCCTCTTTGCTCTGGAGCTCCCTTATACAGAATAAAGGATCATGATAATCTAATACCAAGCTGTTAACTGCTCTCAATCACCTTGTCTTGGAAACAAGTGCTTGCACACCTGATGAGGTTTTCCACTCTAGAACTGTATATGTACTACTCACTCAGTGTATAAGCTATGGTTTTGGCTTGACACTGTACTCAGACAGGTTACGTGACTGATGGCATGCAGATAGATACATACTGATCTATGGTTCACAGGTTCATATTTATATACAACAATAATGACCAACAGGTCCTTTATAAGTCTATCCATGCAGTGCAACCCAATTACTTCCCCATGTATCATGGACATTTATTAGGAAGGGGTATGGCAGATGGGCACAATGGTGCAGCGGTTAACGTTGTTGCCTGACAGCAAGAGATTCCTGCTTAGATTCTCAGCTGGGGTGCATTCTGTGTGGAGTCTGCATGTCTTCCCTGTGTTCATGTGGGTTTCCTGCCACATTCCAAAGGCATGCAGCAGGTGGACTGTACAATCTAATTTGGCCCTAGGTGTGTGTGTGTGTGTGTGTGTGTGTGTGTGTGTGTGTGTGTGTGTGTGTGTGTGTGTGTGTGTGTGTCTGCCCACAAGTGTGTGGTACGGATGAAGTACCATGGCAGGGGCTAGCCACCCGACACTGTAAACATTGGCTTTAGATGATTGTCACTGTTAAAGTGACTCCCTGACCCCATTTGCAAAAATGGGAAAAGAGGTTGAGGATGGATGGATGTTAGTTAGGAGGTTTCTAAATGTTAGGTGGGGGGGGGTTGTTAGTTTGGGCATTAGGGTCTGCATCTATCAGAGACATGGGGGCCAGATCCGGGGTGAAATTCTGATTTCCCATCCATTGGTCAAGGTTACTCTAAAATAGGGTTAGGGATGGACTTTGCTTCACATTGATGGGGAGCCTGTTTCAGAGCATATGGATCTTCTTAGACTCATAAATAAAACATGTTTCTGAGACAGTTATGTCAAACAAAATTTAAATCCTTGCATCTAGTGGTCCTGATGCTGTTCATTTTGTGAATGTGCAAAAGGTCTTTCAGAGCTGGATCAGAGGATGCCTTATGCCAGGCACAGATCACATCTCAGTAACTCATAGGAGAGGCAGTATAGAGATAGGGCTTTAAGGTGCTCCATATAGGGCAATGCGTTTATACCCTCATAAGGAACTTTTGTGGGCGATCCATCTGTTGCATATGTCTGGTCAGGTACATGCCAAAGGGGGCACTATACTCAATTATGGGTCTGATAATGGCTGACTAAAGTGGTACTAAATGACTTTATTGAATTTGGATGCCATGTCCTTACTTATAAGTTAGGGGACATAGAATGATCTTACTACTACCTTGGACATGTTAGTCAAAGGCCAGACTACTGTCTACATATGTTCCTAGAACCCTGACAACTGGATCTACTCTTAGGGATGTCTTATCGATGGAGTAATTAGCCTGGGTGGAAGTTTTTCCAAATGGCACTATAATTCATTTCTTGGCATCAAGTTTTAATCCGTGACTTTGGCACCAGTCATTTGCCAGTGTTAGACCCCCTTGTAAGATGTTTGTATTATGGGGGAATCTTTCATGGCTCTCAATTTGCAGTCATCTGTGAACTTGGTAAGGCAAAGGCCCTTGATATTAGGTTTTACCTCTGAGAATTAAATGCCAAATAGGAGCAGTCCTAGGATGGAGTCCTGAGGTACACCACTGGTGACCAGACTCCTAGTGAAGATGGCATCATCAGTCCTGACTTCCTGCATCCTGTCTGTGAGCCAGTTGGCAATCCATGTTTTAAGAGTTTGTTTTGGGCTTGCATGTATTGGTACAGCAGCCTCTATATAGCAATTTATATGACTGTACAGGGTCGTTGAACAATGCCGCATAGGCTGTTGTGAACTCTGAGTTGGGAGGGACACTGAAGTTTGATAAACTATCTCTTAATAGGATGTAGTTTGCTTTGGAATAGTTCCTAAGTGTTACATGGTTTGCTGGGGTTATGCAGTTGATTTTATTTTAAAGGAGGCAGCTCTGTAGTCTGACCATACCAGTGAGAACATAACACTGGGGGAGGGGGTACAGCACTCTTTCATATTGGAGAGCACCTGTCCAATATGTTTGAACCTCTGGTGGGTGTGCATACTATCTGGTTAATGGTAATTGTGTTAATAATGTCAAGTAATTATTGTGCCTACAGAATATGTGGCAGTATATGTTTTTCCAGTCTATAGAGGGGAATTAAAATCTCTCCTGAATAGGGTGTTTGGTTTAATGGCAAGTGTCTCCAGTAGGTCTAGGTATGAGGTATGGGATTCCAGGAACATAGAGGGTGACCTACAGCTTACTAGGATATGGTATGGGACTTTGTCTGTGGTGATTTGCACATGGATAAATTCCAGGGCATCACCCTGTTTAGCCAGCATAGTTATGCTTGTTGCTAATGTATATTGAGAGTCCTCCACCTTTTGTCTACATCTGTGCAGCTAATGATCTAAATATGTGGAATTCACTGAAGCCTTACACTGCCAGAGCACTTTCTGTAGATTTAAACCATGTCTCTGGCACAGATGTCTATATTCTCCAGAGTGAGGAGAGCTTGTATGGTGTGGAGTTTCTTGTATAGGTTCCTAACATTCATTAGTAACACCTTTAGGTTTCTTTGGAATTTATGCAAGTATGTTTCTCCATTTGGCATTGCTTAAAAAAGGGTCCAGTGGGATGGGTAAAGTTTTGACCAATATTCGGAAGCATCTGGGAGACAGATGCATACCATCCTTTGCAAAGCAATGTGGTCTGTTAACTATGTCCCTCCATGCTGACAAATATTGAATCCCCCTGGAAAGACACCAGAAAGTAAGCCAATTATTGAAGTCAGTTATCTTTTGTTCATACTGTGGCATCATCCTTGGTGAATGTAGAATGCTGCTCAAGGCAAGGCACATATCTGCCTGAGACACAAATTCAAAGAGATCAAGAATTTCTCTCTAAATATAGCCCAGAGAAGTATGTCTCAGGCCATTAATGCCCACATGGACTAAATAATCATAATGGTAGCTGTAGTGTACTGACTTGAGTGCATGCGTAACATGGTGGATCCTGGCACCAAATAAACAACTAAGTTTTATCTTCTCCCTGTTCAGTGGGATAGCTGTGCACTATACAGTGGAGTCCCCTTATGACATGAGTCCTGTGTAATGGGTTGGCTTACCTTATGGACTTAACTCTTGGGGCTCCACTGGGTGTAGAAGTATGTGAGGTGGTTGTTGCTTTTGGTGAATGTTTTAGCAATTGTTGATGATAGACATTACTGTTTGTAGACTTAGTAGGTCTTTGAGGTTTGGGAAGATCGCTTTTAAGTACCACAGCATGTGTGGTAGATGTACTGTGTGCATGCTCTTGACAATGTTGTTTGTACATGAGATTTTTGCCTTTAGTAAATTGTGTATGCAGCTCATGCAACAGTGTAGCTATAGTTGGTGGCCACAGGAGGGCTATCTGTGGATGAAAATGATTAACCCTGTTATGACCAAGTTAAATACTCCTCAATCTGGATTTGCAGGACTTGTTTATTTATGTAAAGCAATTTGGAATATTTTGCAGTGGCCATTCTGTATCACAGTTAGACATGTAAGGTATACATAGTCAAAAGGGCTATAACTTATGAGTATGAACATTAGTGAATTGCAATGACAGCTATTCAAATGGGTTTCAATTGTTCAAATGATTACGCATGGGTAATATTATTGATTAGTAAATTTTGTTTCACTTATTGATAGAAAATACTCAAAACTAGAAATTTAAAACACAAATGTCTCTTTATTAAACACTAAATACAAATTAATTCATTAAACAAATCAAGAGCAAAGATGCATAAGAAATTCATAAAAATAAAAATGGTGCACTAAAGAGACTACTGTCCAGAGTTCTTTATCACAATTTAATCAAAACAGTTAAGTGCTTTCATACAAAATCATGCAAAACAGTAGTTTACATAAATCATGCATCACTTATGAGAGTTGTAACATTCAAGAACAATAGGAAATGTATAATAAACGTTATCTGTCTCATTTACATATAATTAAAATTATCCAATAAAATGTTCAATATAAATTTTCCATGCATTGTTATAAGCTCACAGCTCAAAGTTTTTGGAACACTACTGAGAGAGAGAGAGAGAGAGATTGTTGTCATTCATCTGATGGAGAGAGAGAGAGAGAATGTTGTCATTCATCTGAAGAGTTTCTGCAGGTTTAATTACCATGAGTGTTCCCTAAATTTACCCAGCTCTCATGCTGATATCATATGTAATAACACTTCGAGGTCAAACAGGTTATACAACCCAGTCAATGTTAACTAAAAGGTTTATCTATGACCCTGTTAAATAAGAACCATAACTTAGAAACCCATACATATTAACAGTAGTAGTAACTACTCCAGTCTATGACAGCCTATAAAATTGACTGGTGTTAAATTTCAGTGTTGCTCTCTGTTTTTTAGTTATATAAAATAAATGTGCGTATAGTTTGCTCCAGTATAACTATATTAAAAGGTAGCAAGTTTTGCATGCTGCAAGCTATATCACCCTTTTGCTGGATTTATTTAACTATTTTCTATCTTGTATTTCTATTGTTTATCCTTCTTGCATACATTTACATTGAATACAGTAACCACACTTACATGTGTGATGCCCATGCACTGGCTCAGTAATCAGGTAGCCTCAATCCTCACCACTAACACCATTGAGGAATGTTCACATTGAGAGGATGAACAGTACACACGCAGTAATGTATAATTTCCCTCAAGAGCACACTGAGATCACAGTCAGTCTGGGGCTGGTTTCTCCCTCTCTCTCGAGATCCCCAATAAGACTCCTCACTGGCATAGCTATAGGGTTAAGATCTCAGCCGAGTGGAAAAGCCAAAACCTCCAGCACCCTCTCTGTCCACAAGTGCTTCATGTCCCTGCCCAAGTAGCTGACACACACTCTCACATTTTGAGATATGAATTATATAGAAATGCACAAACACTCCTGGGGAAGGCTGGCACAGGTTCTCTAGCTATGCACCTTCTGCCCAGACTATACACTAATCACTGCCACCAACCACTACTTATCACTACATCAGCTACTATACAGGCACTTACCAAAGGGTGCCCAATCTTACTGTGTAATGTTACTATTATCCAAATGATAAGTGCGAACAAACTAAGGCTATTTCAGAGTGGCCTGTACAGGGTTACCAAATACATGCAAGTACTCTAAGAGCTTAAATATATGTAAGCAAACCAGCCACAATTAAAAGGTTTAAATATATTTAATAATAAAAGCACAAGACAATACTCATTAACTCAGCACAGTGACAATAGAGTTCATAGTTACAAGAAATACTTTAAAATAACATAACAGGACAGTCTTGCATAAATACAGAAAACATCTCTAACTAATCTTGTTATGTTCCTATCTATCTCTAAGAGAAACTATGTTCTAAATAACTTGCTTACAGAGCAAGGCAAAGTGCTGGTGAGTTGTTAACAGGTCCAGAACAAAATAGAAAATGTACTGTTTCTCTCTGAGATAGCTCTTAAATTGATAATACACATTACTGCTCAATCATCTCAGATTACATAATTCTTGTCACCTCTGCCTAGTTTCCCACGCTAGCAGGAACTTAAAATTTTAACATGTCTCTGTTAAAAATACTTAGCTCTCAGAAGCTGGCAATTCTCTCTTAAAACCTTACCTGAACTGGAAGTCGTAAAACAATTACCTTCAAAACCTGTAATTACCTCTGTTTCCAGACAATAGAAAGAAACTCCTACCCTAGACATCCTGCCTCTTAGCTTGAGATAAACTAACTTTATAACACATTGTAAAACTCTTTACTTAACTTATTTTCTTAGAATTTTTCAAGTTAACTCTGTATATCCCAATTTCAACAACATGCATTTACATAGGCATAGACTTTATACACATTTCTGCTCTTTTCCAGCAGGGGTGCACTGTGGTTACAATCTTGAAGTTCAGTACAGAACATATAGTTTTATTAAATTTTTTAAGGCAAGCATACAAATCATATTACTATTCACAAATGACACAGATTATTTACAAAATTCTATCTGGCTGGGCTGGCAGTGTCACAACATGTACTTTAGCTTTTTTCTAATATTCCCCTCATTTGTTTTTTCCTGTTTTCCAAATTCACTTTGATATTACTCCCTCTTTTTATATACACATATGTGATTATCCCTCAGTATCATTTCTAAATTGGGAAAATGTGAAAATATTTTCAGGTTATAATTTAAAATATGATTTACTACCATTGAATCTACACTGCATTTTAAAATCATGACTTTTCCAAAGTTTTTTTTCCCTTTTCCTCATCCTAGATTGTTAATCTTTCTACCTTGAGAGAGCAAGAACACACAATGACCTTATATAAGGTCCTAAACAGGCTAAAACAGCATGGGATTAAGGATAGAAAGAGACAGATATGAAATGTTTGAAAAAGAGCATGCACATTGTGGGCATGTAAATAAAAGTTGGACTCCACAGCTTTAGATAATTGTTAAATTCACTGTCCAACTCAGACACATTTGGATTATTACATACCTTTATAATATGTATCTGCTAAGTATATTATGAACAGAGTAGTATGTTTAACCTCATAGATAATCACTGCAATACAGAGCTTTTTTTTTCCATTTTTTTAATCATATTCGCTAATACTTTGGAAGGCACCCCCCCCCCCCACTCAAATGAGCTGAAAATCCATCAAGATTCACAAAGAGAAAAGCTAATAATTTTGATTTAAGGTCCTTTATTTTTTGTTCAGTATCATTCTTTCCTGGCTTCCAAATTCTTCTCCATGTTTTAGAGTTTACATCCAAGTTAGGCTGAACATATTTTTCCTGCATCAGTGGCATGAGATGCCTTACTAATGAATAACCTTCCATGATTGGATGTGAAAGCAGCCTGGCACACATACTAAACAATATCATAATTAGGAAATCAAAGTTCTGTCAGATGAAATTCAATACATATTTGTATATTATGGTTTTCTAATAAATATGGGTTGGTTTTCCATTGTTTATAAGAGTTAGGGTTCTAAAAAATGCAGGAATAAGCATTACCTCAACCCAGGAACTAAAGAAGGACTTAGCAGAAGGTTCTTTACATGTAACAAAGTTTTTCAGAATTATAGATTTAAAAAAAAAATAAATACACAAATAAACAAATGTAACCATCTCTTGGAGACTGGTAAATAAAATTACAATTCTTTTTAATTATGGATATGACTCTATACAGGTCAGTCATTCTAACTGTTCAGTAATTCTAACATCACAGTTTGATCAGTAAGAATAGGTTTAGAATTACTGTTTTACTCTCAAGCCTGACACCTGACATCTTTAAGTTATCTTCCAGTTCAAAAGTAAAATTATGCTCTGTAAAGTTAGGAGTGTGAAAATATAAAGCTTTGAACGCAGTGTATAAACGGACATAATGAGGTATGGCCATATGTTTTCAGGGAATGCGAGTTCAAGCCAGTGACGGATTACAATGGGGTGAAACAAGTTGGTGTTCAGGACTCACAGCTTTGGGGGGCCCATTGCCAGCCAGCAATTTAATTAAATAACCACTTCTACCACAGAAAGTTCCTTCCTCCTCTCCCAGTTAACACACATCCACATGAATTAGAGTACTTGGAATGGGCTTGAAAGATTTGCAAGCATGTAACATTATACCTCTTTTCCTACTGAAGAGGATACATGAATGGTATGCCCACTGGAATTACTTAGGCGTGTGTGTGTGTGTGTGTGTGTGTGTGTGTGTGTGTGTGTATGAAATGCCCCAGTCAGGGGACACTGTTTGGTTAAGTGACTTGCTCAGCGTAGGTAGACAAAATCAAACCCTGTACCTCAGTTACAGGAGACAGAAACCATAATCCTCCAGTCCAACTGCCAGACCCCTCTTAACTTCTGTTTTTTATTTTCTTTGGTAAATCACTGAGGATTAAGGTTAGTCAATGTCAGTCATTGCAGTTTCATAATTTTTGGGGTCTATATGACTTAATCAAAACCCAGCATCAGCAATCGGCCATTCATCAAACACAAATCAGCGAACGGCCATTCATTAAATGTTCATAGGTTCGTACTAGGCTATCAGCCCTATGGCCTATACAAGCCTAGCCATAACAATTCCCTGGCTATTTCTTCCCACAGTATTTACTTCCCTGGACCGCTGTCTAGCAGGGCAACTGACGTGATCTCGGGGTGAATTTCCTATCTCCCATCCAATCATCAAGCTTCTGTTTGAGGAGGGCCAAAGAGGCACTTTATTTCAGAGTCTGGGGATTCTCTGGGTCAGAAACCTATCCCTTCAGCATGTTTTGTTCATTGTGATGACAAGGTTTAGATCCCTAGAGTGTGCATCTCGGAGGGATTGGGATTTCTTTAAGTGTAGCATGTCCAACAGCTCTGGGTTTGACATAGCCTTGTATGTTAAGCAGAGATCACCTCTGAATAGACAATATGCGACAGAGCATAGGTGGAGTTTTTTTTTAGATAGTCAGCATAGGGCATCTGCTTTAGGCCTGGGATTCTTTTAGTGAGGTATTTCTGCAGCCTTTCCAGTTGTTGCAGATGTCTTGAGAGGTGCATACAAAACGGGGCATTGTATTCTATAATGGGTCTAATGATGGATGAGTACAGTGGGACAATGACCTCCTTTTTTCTGGATGAAAAGCCCTTAGTGATGAGATGTGCCACACAGAAGGATTTCCTACTGTTGTGGCAATGTGATTATCGAAGGTGAGACCACTGTCCACCTGTGACCCTAAGTCTATCACACTTTCAGTGTTTAGTGTACTGCCACCTATGTGGTAATTCACAGGTACATGTTCTTTCCCAAAGGGGATAACTATACATTTCTTGGCATTGAGATTGAGCCCATGACTCTGGCACCAAGCGTCAGTTTCTGTAAGGCCCTTTTGTAGAATATTCACATTATTTGGGGATTCAGTAATGGCTGTTTGTTAGCCTTAGTGTTGGCCTGTACTTCAGAGAAGTAGATGCCAAACAAGAGCGGTCCCAGGACTGAACCCTGAGGTACTCCACTTGTCACTTGTCTGGAGTTGGATTTGGAGTCGGCTACTTTTACAGTGTGGGTTCCGTCAGTAAGCCAGTTGGCAACCCATCGAGTGAAGTATGCATTAATGCCCAGCTTAGTAAGTTTATCTATGATTCCAGAGTGGGGGATGTTGTCGATGGTTCACATCAATGAACGTTTTTCCCAGGGAAACAGAATTCTTATTGAACAGACATTTCATCATAGAAGTAAGCCATTCCAACTAATTTTCCAGTTAGCAATAATTTGAAAAAGACAATATAATGAGATAAGCACAATATGTCACATATACAGTACCTAGAATAGATATTATCATATATAAAACTGGATCTGGCATAACCCCCATATCAAACCCTATCCAACTATTGTTATATATAAGCCTTAAAATAGAAACATAGCACTTTAAGACAAACTCTACTACTGCTATAACTATTCATAACTACATATAAATGCTACATTACAACTATTATAGGTTCATACAGGTGTACTAGGTTAACGACCACTATAGCCCTTAAAATCCTAGCCATGCAACCCAAATGTGACCCACAAATTTTATTTATATTTGATTTATCGACTCCCTCTGTCCATTACACACAAAGCAGCCAGACCAGGGGGGAGTTATTGATTGCCCATCAATTGGTCCAAGTTGTGCTTAAATAGGAACATGGAGGAACTTTGCTTGACATCAATGAAGAGCCTGTTCAAGAGAATCAGAATTCTCTGAAAAACATATCTGTCTCTCCAGCATTTCCCATTTATGTTACAAGCAAAATTTAGGTAATTTAATCTAGAAATTCTGATGCTGCTTGTTTTCTGGATATGCAAAAGATTCATCAAAACAGGTTCCAGGGAATGCCTTGTATGCCAGGCAAAGATCACCTCTCAGAAGTCTGAATGATACAGAGTAAAGAGACAGGGCTTTGAGGTGATCAGCATAGGATGTTGCGTTTGCTCCCTGTATTCTTTTTGTGAGGAACCTTTGTGGATGTTTTGCACATGTCTGGTCAGGTACATATCGGAGGGGACATTATACTTTATGATGCACAAGACGAGGACCGAGTATAGTGGTATGATAACCTCTCTGGATCTAGATGCCATGCCCTTGCTTATGAAGTTGTGCAGTATAGAAGGATTTTCTTACTACATTGGACACATTTGTAGAAGTCTAGGTTGCTATCTACAGGACTTCCCAGATCCCTTACTAGTTAATCAGCTTTTAAAGGGAGTTTTACTAATGATGTATTTACCTGGGGTGGCAGAATTCTCAAAGGTACTACAATGCATTTCTTGATATTGAGATTTAAGCCACAGCTTTGGCACTAAGCACTTAATCTACATTAGACCTTTCTGAAGAGTGTTCTTGTCTTGGGGGAATTCAATGAATGCTCCCAGTTTACAATCTGTAAACTAGGTTAGCCAGAGGTGTTTGACATTAGCTGTAACATCCAAGAAGTAGATGCCAAAAATGTGTGGGCCTAGCACAGAGCCCTGGAGGACTCCACTGGTAACCAACCTTTTTGTGAAGGTGGCCTCATGGATTCTGACCTCCTGGGTTCTATCAGTGAGTCAGCTAGCTATCCAACATGTTATAAAGGGTTTTTATACTTAGTTCTGTAAGTTTTCTAACAATGTCCAAGTGGAGTACTGTATCAAAGGCTTTAGACAGATCTAGGTACACAGTATGCAGCCATTTATCTTTCATCCATTGCTTTAGTGACCTTTTCAAAAACATCCATCAGATTCAGTAAGCATGACCTTTCTCTGACAAAGCCAAACTGGGACTGATTCAGTGTCAGAAGCTGTCCTATGTCCTTGTTGATAATTTCCATTATAATTCTTTCTATTGCTTTGCAAATAAGACTAGTCTGACTAACAGGTCTGTTGTTTGCAAGATCTGTTGAAAGTCCTCCATTCACATGGCACAAAGCCGTTAAGACTATAAGCAAATAATGGCTCCAGGGCTCCTGATAAGTCATATTTTAGACTATTCAGGAGGCATCTTGGGATGTTATTGGGCCCAATGATGCCATGTCATTGACTTTAGTGAGTGCAGCCAGTACGTGCTCTATAGTTATAGCTGGAGTGGTTATGTCTGTGGCACACCTAATCACCAAGGGCATTTTATCCAGAAAAAAGGAAGTCATTGTCCCACTGTACTCATCCCTTATTAGACCCATTATAGAACACAATGCCCTGTTTGGTATATACCTCTCAAGACATCTGCAACAACTGCAAAAGCCACAGAAATACCTCACTAAAAGAATCACAGGCCTAAAGCAGATGCCCTATGCTGACCATCTAAAAAAACTCCAACTATACTCTGTCGCATATCATCTACTCAGAGGCGATCTCTGCTTAACATACAAGCCCATGTCAAACCCAGAGCTGCTGGACATGCTACATTTAAAGAAATCTCAATCCCTCAGAGACACACGCTCCAGGGATCTAAACCTTGTCATCACAATGAACAAAACATGCTGGAGGGATAGGTTCCTGACCCAGGGACTCCCCAGACTCTGGAATAGACTGCCCATACATGTCAAGCAGAGCACCTCTTTGGCCCTCTTCAAAAGGAACCTTGACAATTGGATTGGAGATAGGAAATTCACCCCAGTGATCACGTCAGTCGCCCTGCTAGACAGGGTTCCAGGGAAGTAAATAGGAAATTCACCCCAGTGATCACGTCAGTCGCCCTGCTAGACAGGGTTCCAGGGAAGTAAATATTCTGGGAAGAAAATAGCCAGGGAATTGTTATGGCTAGGCTTGTACAGGCCCTAGGGCTAATAGCCTAGTACCAACCTATGAACCTATGAGGGTATTTTGGGGGAATGGCTAAGGGTGATGGGGGGGGGGGGTAAATTTGGAACTGAATTTATCCACTAACAGGTTTGCTATCATCAGCTTCAGTGCATGAGCAACATTAACCACCAGTTCAGCACATTGCTGTGTGCTGTCCATCAGGTTTCTGACATAGTTGTAGAAGACCTTATAGTTATCTTTCACTGAGGAAGATATCTTAACCTCAAAATATGGCTTTACTTGACCTAACTAGCCTTATTTGCTTATTTACTTTGGTGACAGAGTTTTTATCTTTATGGGAATTATTCTTCCTGATTTTTGCCATATTTTTTTTCTCCTTTTGCTGTATATCCTATTTAATTTGGGATGCCAACAGGATGGTTTGTTTCTGGGGCTAGTTCTCAGCTTAGTTCTGGTAGCTTTAGCAGCTATATGCAGCCATTGATATGGTTGTATGGAGTTTCTGTGAGCAATTCAGCATACACTGGTGTGTTTTTCGGGTTTGGAGAGGAACTGAATTCTGACAAACCATACTTAACAGATAATTTGCCACAGAATACCTCATAACTCTTATTGATTTTAATGGGATTGCAGAGTTGATTTTGATTTCAAAGTAGACAGCTTTATGGTCAAACCTTATTAGAGAGGATGGGTTATTGTAGGGGCAGGGGAGATGCAGCATCCTCCCATATTCTGAGCAAGAAGACCAGTATATGTTGGAGTGTCTAGTGGGTGTAGTCACTACTTGGTTAAGGGCGTCTATTTACAAAATCCAGGAATCCCCGTGCCTGCAGATTTGAGGCCATGTAGGATTCCCAGTCTATACCAGGGTAATGAAGTCTCCCATGAGTAGGCCTGTTGACCATGTCCTCCCAACTTGACATATACTAGATCCCCTTTGAATGACACCACAAAGACAGACAGTCATTGAACTGCTTGCATTGTGGCATCATCCTTGCTGATGGTAATATGCTGCTTAGTTTCAGGCTGATATCAGCCTGAGACAGTCTGAAAGCTCCATAATGTGTCTCTTCATACAGTCCAGGGAGGCATATCTCAGGTTATTTACACCTACATGGACTATGCTGGAATGATACTGGTACCTGTGATGTAATGACATGAGTGCACGTGTGATTTGGCAGATCCTGGCTCCAGATAAGCAACTAACAGCCATCTTCTCCTTGTTCAGCCTGGTTAGAGGGGCATCAGTATGCCTTACAATGGAGTCCCCTATGATGACAGTCCAGGGAAGTGTGTTTTCTTCCTTTAGGGGCTTATTGTTTTGGGCTACACTGAGAGTGACAGTATGTGTGTTATTTTTTTGTGTGTGCCTTTGAGCTTGCCGAGGCATAGGTTTGACAGTGGGTGGTCTAGGTGATCTTTGTTGTTTAGGAAGACTGCATTTAAATATTTCAGCAAACGTTTGTCAGTGTGTGTGTTATATGCGTGCTTTTCACAATCTGATGTGGACTTGTATGGGTGAGTTTAGCCTCCAGTGTCATTGTGTAAGTACACCTCTCGCATACTGTGTCTACTTCTTTACGGATTAAGTGGTTGTCAGTAAACATAAGACAATTGCTACATTATCTCAAGATGTCCATATCCACTGGGATTAGAAGGCTATTAAGGGTGCTTTGTGCAGACTAATAAAGGTTCCTTAATGGAGCAGATTATACTAAACTGTACTAAATTCTGCTAACTTTAATATTAATATAATACTGAATTCTATTAAATGTGTAGATATTGCCACTCAACTCCCAACTAGCTGTTCTAATCTTGTTGGCGCACAAGGTATTTGCACTATATTGCTGCTTTACAGGCTACAGTTTTATGGACCATTCTACAGCGAAACTTTGTAGTTTGCTGTTGTACAGGGCACTGCTCACCCACACACACATGCAAAATTTAGAGCAGCACAGAATAAACATAAAACTAAATAACGAGTCCTCTGGCCAATAAAATAACAACATTTGGAGTCCTTTTGTGAATTTCTCTACTCATGTAGGCCAGGCAAATACCTCCTGCCACAAGATAAATAAAAGCACATAAAAACAAGAAACAAAAGCAATCACTCAAAATAAAGTGTGATTTAGCAATCAAACGTTCTTAACTTTGCCTGGATGGCACTGGATACAAGTAAAACACTTCTGGAATGCAAGCTAGGATTATAAGCTTTGTTGAGCTCCAGGAAAATGACCAGGAGAAAGTATGTAGTAATGACAGTTGACTCGAGCAATACTGGTTTGCTGGATGAGCACCCAGTATCATGGGTCTATGGGAAACAATGGGTAGGAGGAGTATATAAATAGCTTATACAACAGTCAATAGCAATGAAAGAGTAGAGGAAGGGACTTTGGAAAATCAGACAATCATAAAGGGCAGAGGGCAGAGACACAGCCGTAAACAACCATAGCAGAAAGGTTGGAGATTTGGAAAGTTTTCACGGAACAAGCACGCTAACAAATCAAATAAAGACAACACTTGAGCTCTTTCAGAGTTCTAGTTCTAGGGGAAGTTTCAACATTCAGAATTGGTTTACCACAAAATATTTATTTAGTGAAGTAGTAGTCCAGAGGTGCGAGAACAACAATAGACAGTTTAATTATCGTGAATTTTCATTCTAAGCAAAAATGAACAAGTCTGAATCATTACTGACTAAATTTAAATCAATACAGTTGGACAATTCCTTTCTCAACTATTGTATTAACAAGTGAGCACCAAAAGGCTTACACATTTGGAAATACCCCAATGGGGTTATCCATGGATCCCTGTTGCATTTTGAACTTGGGGAATTTTTCAACCATATAGGTTTTGAATATATGAATATTATTGTTCCAGATAATCTGAGACAGTTGAACCAGCTAGAGGAGGAAATTTGTAATTTTGATTCCAAGATACAGAAAGATTTATTGTTCAAGCATCGATTTGAGGAATTCCAGTCTATTATAAAAAAGGTGTCAAAACATGAGCTAGCTTCCTTTAAAAGGAAACAAAGAAAGATTCTCAGAGACATCAGTGACTATAACAACAGCCAAGTCTACCCTGTCCCACGTGGAGGAGGAGAAGCAAAGAATAATAGTGGGACAGCATCCGATAATGATTTGGGCAAAGTCAGCAGGCAACAGGGGGATGGTAATTTCCCCTGGAGATCTAAGAGGTTAGAGGGGAAAAGGGAGAGACAAGCCAATCAATCCTCTAGCTCCCAGAACCACACTGCAATGTGATCTTTGCTTCCTTCCTTTTATACATTTAACAAAGGTGCCAAAAAACACTAGCAAAAGGACACCGCTAATAGGTTTTTGGAGAACCAACCACCAGAACAGCCGGATTCAGAAGTAATCCTATCGGAGTCTCTGCTGAAGTAAAAACAAGGTACTAATTCTGTTTTTAATTTTGGGGGTTGTGTGATATACAATTTTTCCCCACTTAACATCACTCGCACCCTTTGACGCTTTATTTCAAAAAGGTTGTAAATATGTGCCTTCTAGCCAGCTTGGCATGCTAAATTTACTGACTGAGCTCAAACTGTTTACCAGAAAGCTAAACTTGCAATGTTTTCTGCCACCTAATGACCAAAGCTCTTCTAGTTTTTGCCTAAAAAGAACTGGCTTTTTAACCCACCCCTCTTACCTAGCATTCACTTATTTGAACAGTTATGTGAGAAAAGCATGAGGGAATGGTGTTATAATAGAGAACCCAAATTTTACAACCCTACTGCTGAGGAAAGGGAACTGTTATACAAATTGGCCAATGATAAAAATTTGCACATCATGAAACCTGTTAAAGGTGGGAGGGAGTGGTCATAATGGACAAAGATGGCTATACCTCCAAAATGTTGGCTTATTTACACAATGGAACATTTTATTGAGGTTTCATGGAACAAAATCAACATTGCTTACCACCCTGTTGATATGATTTTGGAGGACATTTTTATGACATTTAATTTACCTATGACCACTAGGGAATTTTTAGTAGTGAAGAAGCCTAGGATTCCAGCAATTTTTGGAATTCCTAAGATCTGTAAATTGATATTTGACCCTCCCCTTTAAGACTTACTGTAGCTCCTGGGTCTAAAATGGAACCTTTGGCCACATTTCTAGACTTTAAGATTAAATAATTTACAGTGAATAAACAACATATACTAAAGGATGTTTAGCATTTTCTTGAAATTATGTCTAAAGCCATGTTTTGCCTGAGGCCCTCTGTTACATTAGACACCAATGACTTATTTTCTGTTATCTCTGAGAACGGGTTGGACTGGTTTCATCAAGTTATGGTCAGGGGCACAGATCTGAATGATACTGAAGTTAGACTGATCCTCCACTGTATGGAGCTTGTGCTGACTAACAACTTTGTATACTATGAAGGTGAATATTACAAACACAGATGCGTGGCCATGGGGGTAGCTTCAGCTCCCATATTTGCCAACGAGGTTTTGTGGTTCTGGGTGACCTCCATGGTTTTAAGTTCATTTTTTTCTTCTATGATTAAAGTTTATCTTAGGTATCTGGATGATATACTTATTTTATGGAAGGGCAGTTCAGAGGAATTAAAGTCTTTTATGGACTTTTTAAATGTCTCTACCGACCTTCTAGAATTAATCCACCAATGGAACACGTATTGATTTTCTTGACATCACATTGCACAAAATTTTGAGGAACAAAGATACAAGTCGAACATATTCTTCAGGAAAACCACTTTTTCAAATGCATATTTGCATTTCGATAGTCAACACCCTGCAGTTCATAAAAAGAATTTGGTGAGAGGTCAGCTGATCAGGCTTAGTAGATTAGTTTCTGCTAACACCAACTTCCAAGTTGAAGCCATCAAACCTTGTGAAATGTTCATAAGCAGAGGATACCCACAGGACATGTTGGACAATATTAGTAGTTTTGTGATAGAGCACAGAAATTCTCGATATGGCTCCATTATCGACAATCTGGATCTATGGTGGGTCAGAATAAAAACAATGATAAAATCCAGATAACCCTTCACAGGTGTTGGTCCTGCAATACAGCAAAGACATCCATTCTTTGAAAAGTTCCATCAAAGCACAATGGAGTATTATTTTTGGATGCCTCAGGTTAACCAACTGGTTGGGGCAACAACCTAGATTTGTTTTAAAAAATAACAAACATTTTAAAACCATCTTAGAAGCAGGCAGGATTTATGACAATGTTTATACCAGAGGTTGAGGCATGAAGCAGTGCGGAAGCTGCAAACAATCTAGACTTATTTTTGAAGGCAGTAGTTTTTCTATGGAAGGTTTTCCCAGATTGATTACAGTCAAGGGCAGATTGACTGCAATACTAAGGGTGTTGTATATACAGCCTTCTGTTTATCTTGTCCAGCATTCTATGTAGGAAAGACTATTGGACCTTTGCGGCCAAGAATCTATCAGCATGTGTATGTAATTGGCAAAGCCAACTCTTGTAATGCCCTGTACAACCATTCTTTGGTGTGCAAGAATTTTAAGAAATTTGGCTTTGCCATTTTAGAGAAGGTGGAACACCCAGAAAGGGGTGGCAATTGGGAAACCTTTGTTGAAAAGAGCCAGGTTCACTGGCAACTTTTATTAAATGCCACTACCCCACAGGGTATTAATGACTAACATTTATCAAGCCTATTTTGAAAATTAAGTCAGACTGTCATATTTCACTTGATCATACAAGCTATTTCATGTGTTTACTGTTTACTAATCCTTACATCTGCTATTATGTTTTTATACAATATTTACTTTTATCTTATGTTATTTGTGTTAAGTATGCATATATATTTCATACAGGAAGTTTGGGAATAGTATTGGTATTTTAATGTGTGTATACCTTTAAATTTTGCTAGTGTTTTTGGCATCTTTTTAACTGTATAAAAGGAAGGAAATAGAGATTACATTATTCCTGATGAAGCTGCTTTTCAGTTGGAATGAAAGCGCTCCAAACTTTGTGTAATTAAAGACTGTGTTGTGTTCTGGTGCGGCTTTTTTTTTTTTTCTTATTTCAGTTTAACAAGTACAATGATCATGGTTTTGGGTATTTTGGGGTTGAAATCACATAACATGTAATTTTTGATAGTGTTATACAAAGAAAATATCCCTATAATGTTTCTAGGATTGCTGCATCAATACACTTCATTACTTTCACTGCCAAGTCAACTGCCTCTATTGAAGTACTAGGAGAAGGAATCAAATTGTTTTTATTTTTTTGCTCCCCGCAAGTATCTGATTGTTGTGAGCAGTCACAAAAAATGATATGATAAATGATTTGCAATGCTAACACAGTAGTTCACAGTGATTTGAATACCACCTAAGCGACTACCTTTAAATTGATGTACATTTAGAAATGGTCTTATAACTGGACAAAGAGTGAACTGCAAATTTTTCTTCATTCAGTACTCTTTCCTTAGTCTTTTCAATAGATTTTTCTATTTTCTTATTGCTTTATCCAGATTTTGTTATCTTCTGTGTACGTGCATTCTTGCACAATTTATAGAGGTATTTCTTTCTACTACATTACCTCTAACAGATGGGGCCATCAAAGGGGAGGTGAAAATTTATTAATGTTTTTGTTCACAACTTTAAGTGGGATAAAAATCCCTCACAGAATCAAAAAAAAAAATCATAAAATATATTCTACTTTTTGGAATGAACTTCCCAGTCATTAAACCTTTTCACCTCCAATTGGTTATCTCCTTTTCTAATTCAAAATAATCATCCTGATGGAAATTTGTAATTGACTAATTACATTGTTGCTTAGCTATCACAGATTTAGATTTAAAATTCCAGTCTAAACCCCACTGGGCAGAGTTGCCCAATTTAGGAATGACAATGCATTCAGGGATAAATTGTAAACTTTTTGTGGATACTGTATCAAGAATTTTTATATCACTTGTGTTTTCACAAACAATGTGTCTGATCCTAATGCCAAATACTCCGCCATCAGTCTGCCCTACACTGTAGTGCGTTTCCACCAGATCCCAGTTGATAAAACATTTAAGTAACTGACAACATACTGAAAACCCTTCTCTAAACACTTAAATATATCATTCAAAACCTTTTCTTTCATACAGTTGTTAGAGCTTGGAGGTTTACAAAAGGCTACTGTCTTATAGATTTACTATCTTTAAGATGTGCTTGTTACTAGTGGATCTTACCTCATTAAAAAAAATGAAACACACATTAAAGTTAATAGTTAAGTTGAAAGTTATTACATGGCTCCAGTATATAAGCTACAAAACCTATGTTAATATTTTGGGGGAAAATACATTCAAAGCCATTAATTATAAGTACCTGTGCACTGGAAAGCTGGTGCAGGTTTTACAATTGCAAATTATTGCAGTCTGCTAAATAATTTAAACTCAAGGAAAATTACTGTAAAGCTGGATGCTGTTAAGGCCAAAATCAGAGGCTTATTTATTAATGCAGCGTAAAGCACTAAGGCTGTCTGTAGTGTGCAGTAAGACAGTAGCACTCACTTGGTATTCTACAGATCTTTGAATCACATCTTTTATTTCTGCATCCAACACCCCCCCCCCAACACACACACTAATATACTACAGTATGGCATGTCAATGAGTCTTATGCAGAGTACATATGCTAATCAACTAGCATCCACGCATATTCTGTGGTGCACGATTCAAAGAACATGCTGTGGTATAGCGCTGGGCCACATCGACATCAGTACTACTCTGCAGATCTGGTCAATTGCTCGTAAATGCAGCCTTGATGTTCACCTTAACAAGCCTATTCTAAATGCTGTGACCAAGTACTGTGTAACAATAGCTGTTGGAATACACAGGGTGTATAGTGAGGCACCTATTTTAGCTCTCTGCAATGCAAAGGAAATTATGTCCATCAACAGACCACACAAATGCATGCACATAGGATCGAATAAGCACATATGCATATAATATACAATGTGTATGAGTTGTCTTTGCTCATAAGCCACAAATCCTGAAGTAATCAGCTGAACATGTTACACTGTGCCCTCCCCTAAAATAGCACTAAGTGTAGCTTGTACAAGAAGCTGTCTGGTATAACCATAAATGGACAATGCTGGACAATTACAGACACCCCCAAGGGATAAGGCATAGTAGAGGCTGCCAGGTGATGCCTGACAGAGGCAGCAACAGGCACTGTCTTCACATCTGGTAGCACACACAATGTCCACTAGACAGGAACCTCCACAGTAGTAAAAATGTGCCAAAACTGAAAGAAGCACTATTCATACTGATCCATGAGCAGAAACCCTAACATTGCACATCCAACCTATCACTGTGCATCAACAGACAGTTTTCACTACAGGATTATGCCATGGACCTTTATCCTTAGTGTAATTTCACCATTTCTGATTGTTACTCAAACATTTGAAAACAACATATATGCCTTAATTAGATTCAAATAACAGTCACGCTTGATGAGCTACTATCATCATCATGCCATCCAAGTATACATAAACATTATCATCATTTATGCCCATATCAACACTGGGTAATACCAGGTCAAATCACGATAGGCTGCAGACCAGCATCTCACTGTTTAATAGCTCTTACGTTCGATGCTTGCCCAAAAAGAAATTTAGTGTTCTGAGCCTGGCCTGGTCCCTGACATTCTGTAAAACAACATATATTCTGATATGAATAGCCACTCCTTGGGTGTCCTGTCAACTAATCTCCTGCATCCCCAAGCATCTTTACACTGAGCAATTACAACTAGTTTCACAAAGCAAATGCAGATGGTCAAGCAGTGTACATCATTATGATGCAGCCACTGTACATTTGCAAGGAAGTTGACAACTGTACAGGATACAGTAATATGCATCACTATTATATTTTAGCACCAGTAAGTCTATTTGCTTTAGCTGAACACTATTGCTCACAGACAGAACAGGTGGTAGAAAGTGCTTAGATTTTTAGAGGGGAAGTTCATTGCACATTGCACAGAAGTGCTACTATCACAGGGCTGAGAAAAATATATGAGGTGCAAATGTGAGCCATTTACAGTACTACTGAACAAGGTGTGACATCTGGCTAATATCCCACCAGACTGCTGCTAATAATATGACGTCTCCCACTTAAAACCCATTAATTAAGGATCCTCAATCCTCCCCATGGACTCCAGTGTAGGAGCATCACAGAAAACAGCAGAGCACACAAGGGTAAAATTTCACAATTTCCCTTACGAGCACAACAGGAACATGCTCTATTTCCTAGGACTGGACTATATACCTCTGTCCACCCCAAATGTAATCATTTATCATACACTTTAGAGCAATGTGTTCCAGTTAAAGACCTCAGACTCACAAACACTCCAAATAAATGTAAATCTCACACACTCAAACACTTATGGGAAGCCTGACACAGATTTCCAGGTGTATGTCCTCCTCAATACAAATGGTACATGCTGCCACCAGAGTCAGACAAGTCTACATTCCTTTCAAAAGGTAATGAGTTATTAAAAATTAAATATCAAAATAAATGATAGCTATGACCAGAAGCAGCTAGACATTCAAAGTGACCTGGAGAATGCAAACAGGTATAAACACACTCTAGTCTCTAAAGAACACACATTGTCTAGCCACAATGTAAAGTAATGAAAACATTTAATAATAAGTAAAATGATTACAAAAATGTAAACCAATATCTTTCAATAAACACCAGAATTCAGTCACCAGAAATATAAAATTAAACTGTAGGGTAGAAGTTCATCATCTTAGAAAAACTCTAAATAACTAAACTTTCCTAATCAAACTAGAGAATATTGTCCCTGATCTTATCCAAGACATAACAGCAAAGCAAAGGCAGGTTTAGAGATTTTTTTGGTGGGTCCTTTTTTTCTTGAGTATTCAGTGCACAACACTGTCACTGACTGCAACTCTCCATTAAACGCTGCTCTTCACTAATTGCTTTTCAACTGACTTCAGCAGTCTCTTTTATATTCCAGGTTAACAGTCTCAACTGCCTTATTTTAAAAATAACAGCCATTTGAGAAAGTTACTTTTCCTATCAATCACCTGTTCAAATAATCACCTAGCAACCAGGAACATTCTCACACACTGTTTAATTGAATCTTCACAGACAGTTTGTACTTTAGACTCTCCCTCACAAACATGTGCATGATATATTAGAAATGTAGCAAAAACACTGACAAATTCCTTAAACATTTTGTATAAACAGTGAAATCCTCACCATTTTAAAAACTTACTTACATTTTCACAATTAGACATGCTAGCATACAAGTTAATCTGAGAATATATACAAATCTACTGCGACTGTTTTCATTTTCTTCAGATCTCTTCCCCCTTATGACAAGAACGCTTTTCAAGTGATCCTTTAAAACAGACAATTGAGAAAAATGGGTTTACCTGGGAATTTTAGCCCTCTCTTCTCCTGGACAATCCATCTGCATTGGCATTATTAACCCCACTGCAATGTTATATGGTCATATATGCTTGCAATTCTTGACTCCACCTCAGTAGCTTGGCATTTTGCTTACTGACCCTATTAAGCCATGTTAAAGGGTTATGATCTGTGAGTACAGTGAATTTTCTCCCATAAAGATAGGGATGCAGCTTTTGCCATGTCCACACTATGGCCAAACACTCTTCTCCATGGCTGCATAACACTCTTCTCTAGGTTGGAGTCTATTGCTCAGATATATCACTGTGTGCTCTTCTTCTGTGGAAACTTGGCTAAGTATAGCCTCCACCTCATAATTTGAAGCATCCACCTGTACAATAAAGTCTTCATTGTAATCTGGACTAGCTAACACAGGGGGTCCTCTCAAAATCTCCAAGTTTTTGGAATGCCTGTTCACAATCTGTGTGCCATGCTACCTTGTCAGATTTATTCTTTCTAGTTAGGTCAGTAAGGGGTGCAGCTATGGTACTGTAATTTGGCAAAAAGTTCCTGTAGTATCCCTCTGTCCCTAAACATGCTCTCACTTATTTCTTAGTAACAGGAACTGGCCATGCTTGAATAGCTCCCACTGTGACAGGTTCTGGCCTAATTTTACCACTTCCCACTCTGTCCTAAGTGAACTCTGCTATACCCACTTGACACTTAAGGGGTTTAATGGTTAATCCTGCCCTACTTAATCTATCCAAGACCTCACTAACATGTTGGTCTGCAAATGCCCATAGCACAGACTTCAATGTAGAGTTTAACCTCTCCACAAGACCATTAGCCTGGGGATGGTAGGGGGTAGTCTTTAGATGTTTCACCCCACAACGCTTGCACAGACAAGTCAGCAGGTCTGACATGAACTTGGCTCCATGCTCAGTCAGTATTCCCCATGGGAACCTACTATACTGAAGATTTCTAGCAAAGCATTTGCCACCTTCCCTGCATCAACAGACAACACAGCCACCACCTCAGGATATCTGGTAGCACAGTACTACCAGCAAAATGCATTTCTTTCCTGTAGAACTTGGAGTACTCCGGGGTACCACAATATCCAGGGCCACTCTCTGAAATGGCTCTTTGATATCAGGCAAAGGCATTAACGGAGCCTTAGCCTTGTCCCCTGCTTTACCAACTTTTTGATACTGTTCACAAGTCCTACAATATCCTACCACATTCCCTTGCAATCCCAGACCAATAGAAATTTTGCATTATACATCTCTTAATACAACTTATGCCCATATGACCTGAGAAAGGAATATCATGTACTATGGCTAAGAGTGGCAGATAGCAATAGGCTAGCCCACCTCCAGGAGTCCACTCTCTATACAACAAACCTTTTTTCCAGTATACAGACTCCCCTCTTCCTTGAGCATAAGGTACCTCCTTAGCCATCTCCCTCAAGCTTTGTAATGTCAGATCCATGAGTTGAGCCCATATCAACTCTACCTTCATGACCTTCACAAGCTCCCAGTCCACAGGAAGCCTAGTCACTTCAGACAGCTGCACCTCACTGTCACTATGGTACCACCACTCACCTCCATCCTCATAGTCACCAAGTCCAAGGGAACAACAGTCTCCCACTTAAAACCTGGGTCAGTAATCAAGGAGCCTCAATCCCCACCACTGACTTCAGTGTGGGAGTGTCACATAAAACATCAGAGCACAGCGCACATAAGGGTAAAATCCCACAATTTCCCTTAAGAGCATGACAGAAACATGCTCTATTTCCTAGCACTGGACTATATACCTCTGTCCACCCCAAATGCAATCCCTTCTCATACACTTCAGAGAAATGTGTTCCAGTTTAAGACCACTGACCCACTCACACTCAAAATAAATTAAAATCTCACACACTCAAACACTTATGGGAAACCTGACACAGATTTCCAGCTGTGTTCCCTCCCCAATACAAATGCTACATGCTGCCACCAGGTTTAGACAGGTCTACATGCCCTTCAAAAGGCGATCCATTATTAAAAATTAAATATCAAAATAAATGATAGCTATGACCAGAAGCAGCCAGGCATTCCAGGTAACCTGAGGAGTATCATACAGGTATAAACACTCCCTACTCTCTAAAAAGCACTTTGATTGTCCAGCCACAATGTAAAGAAATGAAAACCATTTAAAAATAAATAAAATGATTGAAAGTTGTAAATCAATAACTTTCAATAAACACCAGAATTCAATCACCAGAAATAGAAAATTAAACTGTAGGATAGAAGTCTATTATCTTAGAAAAACTATCTAAATAACTAAACTTTCCTAATCCAACTAGAGAATACTGTCCCTGATCTAATCTAAAACATAACAGCAAGGCAAAGGCAGGTTTACAGGTTTTTTTTTTGGTTTTTTTGGGGGGGGGAGTCCTTTTTTTTTTTTTTTTTGGGAGTCCTTTTTCTTGCATATTCACTGCATAGCACTGTCACTTGAGTGCAACTCTTCACTAACTGCTGCTCTTCATTATCTGCACTTCAACTAACTTCAGCAGTTTCTTTTATATTCCAGGGTAACAGTCTTGACTGTCTTATTTTAAAAATAACAGTCAACTGCTTGAAAAAGTTCCTTTTCCTGTCAATCATATGTTCAAATAATCACCTAGCAACCAGGAACATTCGAATGAGATTAATTACTCTTTAGCTGATTCTCCATAGACAGTTTGTAAAATCTCCCTCACAAACATGTGCAATTAGAAATGCATCAAAACACTGACAGATTCTTTAAACATTCTATATAAACAAGGAAATACTCAACATCTTAAAAACTTATTTTACATTTTCACAATTAGACATGCTGGCATGCAATAGAAGTTAATCTGAGAATATATACAAATCTCCACAATGTTTTCCTTTTCTTCAAACAAGGCATACAAATGGGCCTTTGAAATGCATCCTGTAAAACAAAGTAAAGGGTACTGCACCATCATGGTTAGAATACTCCTAGTTATGTGTGCCAGTATTTACTGGCTATGTCAGCATATGCAGGTTGCACTTTCTTACACAGATAATGTTCGCATGCATCAGGCATATGTTTTTAATGCAAAGTAGATTTAATCACTAACATTGCTTACAAGGCAAATTTGCCCTGCTGAGAAATACCTGTAGATGCTACCTTTATAAAAAAAACTTCCATATATAGGTGAAGTGTGTACCTTGAGTGTATGTCTAACTTTTGGGCACAAAATACACAAACGTGAGCAGGAGTTTTCTCACAATCAACCTATGTCTAACAAAAGAACAAAACTATTGTATGCTGCCCTTAGCTTCAGTGACCTCAGAAATTTATCTAAAATGCCCTATTTGTGGGGCTTGCTCTCACACAGACTAAACCCTTCTTTTCTCAGCAGATGATGCAGATTTAACCTCTGCCATCCCCTGCTCTTCACCTGTAAAGGTACAAAGTGAATAATAAGAAACTTCAAAATGGATAAACCATTGAATAAAACAACAAAAATTCAGTAAATCTACAATATTCATTAAAAAAAAACTCTAGCGCTTCGGCAAGCAACTGCCTTCAAGGAGTACCAACACCTAGTTATCTACTAATTTCAATTAGTAATGTCATTAACATCAGTATACATCACAACTTTTATTTCTGTACAAAATGACAGCTCAGTAAGAATATACTGATACCATTCACAAGATGCCAGCATTATGGGATGCAGTCATTCTTAAAATGTCAGTGCTATAGAACAGTCTTAAAGTGGCAAAATCTGTAACACCTATCAACAGTACATGCATAAAACTAGCAGTGTTAAAACTATACAACACCTCCCAGAAGAACAGCTTTGAGAAAACTAACACCTACGAACTCAAATTTGAGGTTCCCTCAGCAGATATATTAGTAACACAAAATAATTACGGAAGGAATAAACAAGATGTCATATGACATGTCTTTGGAGACAGCAGTCTCTTGCCCATGCAAACTGCTTACAAATTCTGATACTATACCAGCTTTAAACCTTTTGCCTTGAAGGACATCATCCACAACCCTTTTACAAATCATAAAGATGAGACAAGTGTCTTACCTTCTTAACTTGGGCAAGTTGTGAACTTGTAAGTGAAGTGCCTCATTAAAGTATAACTTGGCATTATAGACAAACAAACAGGACAGCAGTCTGGACTCCTCCATTTCAGATTACGTAGTTTTTATTCAGAGCCTCCCTTTTTATTGATAAGCCATATACCCATGAGCAGTATATCTGTGTGGTTTTATGGATGGTGAGATAGATTTCTTCTGTCACTTTAGTTCCTCAGGAGGGAAGAAAAAGTCCTATATTTTTCATTTCAGCATTGCAAAAAAAATAACAACCACTGCCTGACAAGCCAAAGATAAATTAAAATAATACAATTGAAAGAAGTGAAAACTTTTGTAACACATTTTATTAAAATAAATTCATATAAAGCAGAAACATTTTGGATGATGCTCTTCTTCAATTTGAGCAGATATTTATAATCTGCAACCTTTTACATCATTTAGCTTAACTCACAATTAACTAATAAATCATTTAACTCCTTAACAGATGTTGCCTCACATGTTAACACAGAACAATGTTTAAATTGTAAACTGATGAGACATTTTTACCTGCTAAGTATCTTCAAATAGCAGCTAAAGTTATTGCCTACCCTATCTTTATCCTAATCAATAGAACCATTACTGAAGGCACCATCCCTACCATCTGGAAAGTCTCTCATATAATCCCCCTACACAAAGGTGGTAACTCAAGTGAACTTTCCAACTTTCGTCCAATTGCCGTACTGTCTTCCATAGCTAAAAATTATGGACAAATGTATTCATCGGCAACTTCTAGACCACCTTCTCCAAAATAACCTTTTAGCTAGCTCTCAACATGGCTTTCGACCTTTCCATTGCACCACCACTGCCCTACTATCATTTTCTGACCTCATTAAACAATGTAATAACACCCTGTCCTCTGCTATCTTTATAGATCTTTCAAAAGCATTCAACATGCTTAACCATCATCTACTACTGAATATACTTAAGTCCCTTTCCCTCGATACTGAAGCCCTACAGTGGTTCAAGTCCTACCTAGACAACAGGCTACAGGCAGTGCTTTGGGACAATACTCTATCCTCCCTCCTTCCTGTCTCCCTTGGTGTACCCCAAGGTTCTATTTTGGGTCTTTTCTATTCTCTATCTTTATAAACGATCTATCTATTAGTATCCCCTATGCTATATCCATACAATATGCAGATGACACCACACTAATATCTTCAGCTACAGATCCTTCAGAACTGCAGTCCGTCAGCCAAAATGTCTTTGAGCTTGTAGAGGAATGGTTTTTACAGCGTTGCCTCCTCCTTAAACCTAAAAAGACTAAACTACTGTTGTTTACTCCCACACGAAAATCCTCCCCACTTCACTTCACTATTAAATCTAAAAATGGTACAGTTATATCCCCTGATACTAACACTAAACTCTTAGGAGTGACTATCGACCATAACCTCAACTATGATTCTCACATCCATACCACAATAAAATCAGTTAACCGAAGACCTGGCTCACTCTATAGAATTAAACCCTTCCTTACTCCCAATGCCAGAACTACCATTGCATACACCCACCTAATCTCAACACTCTTTTATGCCTCTCCTATATATACAAATCTATCTAAAAGCAACCTCAACAAGCTGGCAATCTCTTACAACAACATAGCCAGATTTGCTACCAGCTCCCCATTTACAGTGCCTAAATCTTAATCAACTGGGTTGGCTAGAATTGCAAAATCAAATTATTTTTCACCAACTTGTTATTTCTCATAAAATACTGTATTATCCAGGCAATACACCAATTCTCACAAGTCTAATCAGCCCATATAAAAATCTAACAAACCTGCGCTCTGCAAACTACTCATAACTACCCAAAAACCTAACAATAAAGCAGGAGAATCCCTTTTTTCTAACACTGTGGGAAAAAGCTGGAACCTACTTCCTAGTGCAGTCACATCTGTTTCTTCTACTTCTCGGTTTAAAAAAAAAACTCAAGTCATACCTTACAACCCACTGGCTATGTCCCTGTACCAGCCCCATAGAGTATCTCTTACTGTTACCCTAGAGGCTACTACCACTTAAATCTCTCTTCACAGCCACTTTAAGGCCCCTACATTAGACATTCACTTACTGAAACTAGGAACAACTGAATTGGCCTTCTTTCTGCCTTATCTTTAGTCACTACCCTTATACTAATTCTTTCAATTCTATTATCTGGCCTGTTCTGTTCCTGTTTATTACTTTCCTTTGGTATCTTCCCACCTGTCTAAATCCTCTCTATTTTCTTCTTCTTGCACTCAAAAAAAAAAAAAAAATGGAACACCTGTTACTGTCTTCAAGTATCCTGTAATTGTAGTTTACTGCTCTGTTTTTCTGCATGTCTTTTTATGGATCTTTTCTCCCCAGGCCTCTACTGAAAATGGACACATATCCAGTTGGACTAGCCTGGTCAACAAATGTAAAATAAAATAAATAATGAATTATAAATAGATGCTGAATGATTAATGGTTATAGATTTTAAATTGTTGCACAGTTTGAAGAGGATGAGCTTTAATTAAACCATTTCTGCTTTGTATATAATTGTTAGGTTAATAAAAGTCCACCCTGGCTGTTTTAGTTACTGTTCTTATTTATTTCATTTATTTATTTTTTTTGTCAAGGCAGAACTTCTTACCCTTTTGAATCTCATGGTTATGATGATCTTACATCAATGAGAGAAAAGTGGTCCATCTCCTTATAAAACACAACTGCTTGGCTGACAGTCTGCTTCAAAATAAGGATTCATCTCCACTCACTGAACGCAAAAAATATCCTAGTCCTAAAACTAGAAAATGATTGTGTTGAACACCACATTTAGTGAACTAAAAAACAACTTTACTTTATGTGGGAGTGGGGCAAGATCCCATGACCCCCCCCCCATGCCTGTGAGAAAGCCCCACACACTAAGTTATAAAGATTAACAATCATGTAGATGGGGGAAAGTGTAAAGCTGGTTTTACTCAATCTAGATTTTCAGCAAAATTGCTTTATAAATTTGGGACTTAAAAGAACAGTTGTATAGTTGTCACATTCTCCAAAAATTTGGCAGATTGTGTGGTGGTCCACTACAACCATCTTCTGAGTGCATCATGTGGAAAACAGTTCTAACGAAGAAAAATTTGGTGATAACTAGCCAAACTAAAGACGTAAATGGAAAGCAACACACAGTAAAGAAAAAAAAATAATCAGAAAAACTCTCTCTTAATTTTTCATAAGGTAGAAAAAACAGGAAGTTATGGATAACTGGATAAACAGTGATTGGAAAGAACTACATAGTGGAAGGCCAAGTCCTCCTTTTATGTATATGCTTCTATCAATGTTGATATTGGTTGACTAGACAAAGGAAGGGGTGACCAAACCAAAGATTAGCTGACAAGTTCCATCTGTTTCACAGGCTCCTCATCATATACTCACATTCTGGGCCTTAAACTCCATCTGAGAAGGAATCTGGATACTGCAATTTCATTATCTGTTCATCACTCAAGCAGAACTGAATCAACTCTTTACAGATTTGACACTGGGAATAAGTAGACTGCTACAGACATAAAATGAAAATCCACACATTACAGTAGCTTCCCCAAATAAATTCGAAGGCTCCAAACTCAAGATACAGACAAAGTAAGTAAAGTAAAAAAAAAAAAACTGGGACCATAAGATGTAGAGGAAGCAGCAACTATAGAAAAGACAGAAGTCAGCATAAGTGCTGATTCAGAATCAGAATCATGGTGACATGCCTGCCGTGTTTTAAAAGTTAGTGCAATTTTGGGACCTAGAGTTGACTGTTACTCTGACGGTTTTGTCTCTAGTTGACCATCATTATTTTAGACATATATGTAGACAGATGGAAAGATAAACGAACCATCAGACAGACAGGATAGATTAGCTACACAGAGATAGACAGAAGATCGTTAGTTCTGCTAGTAAGGGAGAGGCTGTTCCAATTAATCACCCTGCTCCTAGCAATGTTTAGAGAGTGTGAGGGGGGATTAAGGGAGGAATTAGCCCCTCCTCTACAAGCAGAATTAACAAAAAGGCAAGAAAGTTACAACTGCACAGTAGATTGCATTGTGTTTATTGCTTCATGACAAGTGCAGGACTAGCTGCCTGTACCCCCCCCCCCAAAATGATACTGCAGTGGCAACTACTACTGTATCATTTTGATGTTAAGGATATTGCATAAGCAAGTCTGGTTTTCCCCATATCACTACTGAAACCACTATTACTAAGTCCAGCTCATCGATCTCTCAGACAAATTAAGCCAAAGTGATTGAGGGCTCAGTGCTGACCCATGCACTAAGCAGCACTACTGCCAACTTCTGAACCTTTTGCTAGTGAAATGTCAGAGAGGACTACAGTTTACCTATGGCCCCAAGGCACACACAGCTGAGAAGATATCCGCAAATGAAATGCTGAATAGGTGTAAATTACTCAGAAAATAAGATGTGTAGCACTATACCGAGAAGCTGCCCTCAGGGGCTGTAACAAGACGAAATGGCTGTCTAATAAGGGCTGTACATCTGGTGGTCTATGACACACCAGTCCCATGAATGAACACTTCCTTAATGTGCCTTACAAACTACTGTGTAAAACAATTTGAGCCATTCACCTGAAACATTCCTATGTGCAAGGCATTGTACAGTGACCCCTTGGAGCCTGTGATACAAACAAACAAAATTAACTGTTAGGGAAACAGCACTAATGGAGTAGTGAAGGTCATACAAATCTATAGGATACTGAAAAATAAATCATAGCAAAGAAAGTGAATGTGGGGAAAAATAGCATCTTTTTGAAAATCATGTATTCAGTACAAAACTAATCAAACTAGAATCTTTACTAAATTTACTACCTGACAAATCAGTGTCAGTGGTGCAACAGGTAGCACACTCACCTTTGGTACATACTGCTTGAGTTGATGGCAGCTCCGGTGGATGGAAAAGATCCTACAGTACCTAACAAAAAAGTGTATGGGAGGTCCCCTGATACCCTGGCCAGATTTCCCTAGTAGTGTAAATACCACCTCAGGTCTCCCATGTAAAGAGGCTACTAGCCTAGTGGGACTAAACTGGTCAGTAAAGGATAAATAAAAACGTTAGTTCAATGATGCATATTGAATCTGTAGCTTATGTACACTATCATAATTATGTATGTAAAAAAAAGGAAAAAAAAGGCAATGAAACCTCAGATTTATTATCCTCACTGCATACAATGTGTCCTGGGAAATATTCAAATTTCCTACAAGTACCAACCATTTCTGAACTCAAAAACTAAAATACAGCCCAACAAATCTTTGCACTTTTCTCAAGTCATATCTGAATACTGGCAGATGCAGATATTTATCTCTCTGCATCACAGTTCATGAAATCCCTTCAAAAACATGCATAAAACAGAACTTTCGCAAGTATGACTATGCCAAGAAAGGATAAAGAAAACAAAGTTATATAATAACAATTACTGAAAAAAGGTACAGCTGATAGTTAATAGCACAACCATATATAAATATACAAATACGTCAGTCGATAACTCTGTAAATGTTTCTGTCATAGTCCACATTAAATGTTAAATAATGACTATGTCAATTTGATCAACTTCATCTAATAAGGTAAATCTACTTCTTGACCAGATGAAATAGCAAAACGGCTTAATGCTGTTAAATTGATGCATCTCCTGTCAACTTCACTACTCAGTTCAGACACTATCATATTTTCTGTTCCTTACAAGACACATGCCTAATACAAATTCTCAGTTAGAAAGCTTCCATTGTGTGAAATTGTAATGTCTCTAGTAACTTCAATTAAACTTCCTGCGGTCCGAAAATGAAACACTAGCTTTAACTTTTGACCTACAACAGTTATTTGTGAGACTTGGATTTACTGATACTTTTGAATTTTGATATCCTTTTTTTCCTTACATAAATGTCTGTAAAATCTGAACAAAGTTCTTCAACCCAGTGTACTATAGGACGCCAGTGTTGCTGCTGTATTCTTCTTATTTCTTCAAATATTAATCTTTGCAGACTTTTAGACTGCATGTCAAATACACACAGCTGAAAGAGTAATCTGATTTCTAATCAGTACTTCAGTTATCACAGACAAACAAGGAACAGCATTACCTTGATAGACCATTGGACAGTCTTCTAACACAAAACATCTCCCAGTTAGTTAATGCAACCTGATCTGAACATATCTGATACTGCAAGCCCTGGGCTGTTATATATCTTCTTCCCGTCATATATTTAGTGATTATAAACTATCTAAATTAATGGTTGCTATTAGTTCTGAGATTTGGGACTACATGCCTACATATCTCTCTGCTCCACACTCAGATGGCAAGTGCCGTACAACCCATGATGAATGCAGTAAAACCTTGCACTGCAGGCAAGCATATATACTGCTGACTACAACAAGACCTGCTGGCTGTCCCTCCTGGGCTGGAAGGACCACTGTGTGACATCACATTATAGTTCCACCTAGGTATCATCACTGACTGCTTCATAGTCCTCCAAGCTGACACTTCCAGCCAAGAGCCTGTGGTAGCATACCAGTGACACTTATTAACAATGTCTAATTCACTGAGGAGTTGCACATCAGGTTAATTTCTCTGGTTACTGTATCAGTCTCATGTTGCTTTATTTCAACATTATTTAATAATTTAATAGTTAAGCAGACTGGGCTGTAACAGTTCATTTTAAACCATGAGCTTGTTGTGTAAAATAACACTTATAACAGCTGATATCATAAAATCAGTATGATTACATACTTAATGTCAGAGTAGATCTTTAATAAAAACAAGGATGAAGTAAAACATGTAAATGACATGTAGGTTTGGGAGCCTTATCATCATCTTCTATTGGCTGCTCCTATTAGGGGTTGCCACAGCGGATCTGTTTGCATTTCTTCCTGTCCTCTGCATCTTGCTCTGTCACACCAACCACCTGCATGTCCTCTCTCACCACATCCATAAACCTTATCTTAGGCCTTCCTCTTTTCATCTTACCTGGTAGCTTCATTCTTAGCATCTTTTTCCCAATATACTCAGCATCCCTCCTCAGCACATGTCCAAACCAACATAATCTTGATCTCTCTGGCTTTGTCTCCAAACCTTCCAACCTGGGCTGACCCTCTAATATACTTATTCCTAATCCTGTCCACCCTCATCATACCCAGTGCAAATCTTAACATCTTTAACTCTGCCACATCCAACTCTAACTCCTGCCTTTTTGTCAATGCCACTGTCTCCAACCCATATAACATAGCTGGTCTCACTACCCTCTTGTAGACCTTCCCTTTCACTCTTACTGGTACTAGTCTGTCACAAATCACTCCTGACACTCTTCTCCACCCACTCCATCCTGCCTGTACTCTCTTCTTCACCTCTCTTCCAGTCTCACCATTACTCTGAACTATTGATCCCAAGTATTTAAACTCATCCACCTTCGCCACCTCTACTCCTTACATCCTCACCATTCCTCTGTCCTCCCTCTCATTCACACACATATTCTGTCTTAGTCCTGCTGACCTTTATTCCTCTTCTCTCTAGAGTATATCTCCATCTCTCCAGGGTCTCCTCCACCTGTTTCCTACTCTCACTACAGATCACAATGGCATCTGCAAACATTATAGTCCACGGGGGCTCCGGACTAATCTAGTCTGTCAACCTGTCCATCACCATTGCAAATAAGTAAGGGCTCAGAGCTGATCCTTGATGTAATCCCACCTCCACCTTAAACGCATCCATCACTCCCACCGCAGACCTCACCACTGTCACACTACCCTCGTACATATCCTGTACCACTCTTACATACTTCTCTGACGCTCCTGACTTCCTCATACAATAACCACAACTCCTCTCTAGGCACCCTGTCATATGCTTTCTCTAAGTCTACAAAAACACAATGCAATTCCTTCTGACCTTCTCTGCACTTCTACATCAACACTCTCAGAGCAAACATCGCATCTGTAGTGCATTTTCTCGGCATGAAACCATACTGCTGATCACTAATCATCACCTCCCTTCTTAACCTAGCTTCCACTAGTCTTTCCCATAACTTCGTGCTGTGACTGATCACTTTAATCCCTCTGTAGTTACTACAGCTCTGCACATCACCCTTTAATCCCTCTGTAGTTACTACAGCTCTGCACATCACCCTTTAATCCCTCTGTAGTTACTACAGCTCTGCACATCACCCTTTAATCCCTCTGTAGTTACTACAGCTCTGCACATCACCCTTTAATCCCTCTGTAGTTACTACAGCTCTGCACATCACCCTTTAATCCCTCTGTAGTTACTACAGCTCTGCACATCACCCTTTAATCCCTCTGTAGTTACTACAGCTCTGCACATCACCCTTTAATCCCTCTGTAGTTACTACAGCTCTGCACATCACCCTTTAATCCCTCTGTAGTTACTACAGCTCTGCACATCACCCTTATTCTTAAACATTGGTACCAAAACACTTTTTTATACTATCTATTACTGCTAGTAGTTGTAGATATGGATGTTTGCTTAAAGGGGGTGTCAGGTGACTGTGAAGCCATCACACAATTTAAAGTACTGGTCTTGGCAAATAATATAATTTGACGTTATTTTTGAAAGTTAATGGAAGGGAGAGTGTGTTAAATTGTGGTTAAGCACAGATCTTGGCCACTAATGGAATATGACTGAGGGCCAGATTCCAAAGGACCTGCTCTCAGTGTAAGTGACTTACTTCAGTGTAAGGCCCATCTATAAACAGGCTTACTACACAGAGCAGATTTCAAAACACCTGCTCTCAGTGTAAGACGTTACTTACACTGAGAGCAAGTCTATTAGAATCAGGGCTTATATTTCTAACTGTTAACATGAGACAAAATAATGGGTACTGGTCTTGCAAAGTTACACATGCAAACTGTGTTTTTTCAAGTAGCTGAGGTCTGAGAATTATTCTGAAGGACCTTAAGTCAGGTTTTCAGGTACTATGTTGTTGTCATAGGATGCTTCAGAGTTTTGGACCAGCAGAAACTACTATCACAAGAACTGATACAGTTGAAATTTATTTACTGAACAATACAAAAAAATGAATTTTTTTCATACGTTTCAGTTATGAAACACAAACACCCGTAGAAAAGTAAATCTTAATTTGAATTGCTAAAGATATATGAACTGTAACAGTAGCATCACTCCACAATAGGTACATACATTGCACCTAACAAAATAGTACAAGTACATTCTTTTCTGTACCATGCAAACTTTTTTTTTTTTTTTTTTTTTACAGCTTGTAACTGCAAATTACCAATTGCTAAACCTGAGTTCAATACCTGGTTGCAGCACAACCAGGCAGCAGCATTGTGTGTGTTAAACAAAGGCCTGGCAATATACTTCCATAATACACCATGAGAAGTTTAAGGGGTGTAGCTGTAGTGTCACCATGAGTCAATTTCAACTTGCAAGCATCTAACTACCTGCATATAACTTTAAAACTTTTCATAAATAGGTGCTTTAATGGGAAGAGTATGCCATGTACCAAATCAGTTTGGGAAACAATATTGCCAAAAAATAGTAAGAATAAGTGAGGACATTCCAAAGGCAACCATTGGTAAAGTCTGTGAAATATATATTAAATAATATACACAATTTAATAATAAATGTATCTTAGCTAGTCTAAACTGATTAAATCAACTATTACTGAATCAACCCTATGGTTTGAGGTAAGAAGCAACATTAGTGATTCAACTGGTTACACGTTACAGTTTGATGCCAAGATCGGGAAGCTTTAGGTTCCCATATGAGTACTATATTTCTTAGTCTGGTAGACAAATGTAGTGCAGTATGATGTGAGTGCTAAAATGCTGAAGTAGCATCCTTCAGATAATATGCTACACCAAACAACAGGGAGAGCTGGGATGAACTACACAGGCAGCCACTTTCATTTAAATATCAAAACCTGCTAAAAAATTAAAAAGCTACTGATACGCTAGCCTATCTTCCCACAATCCACTGTCTTTAGGTCAGCACCACATTATAAAACATATTTAAATCAAAATCTCTATTTTATAAAGTCAGTTTGAAATACCATAGTATACAAACAAACAAACTTATTTCTTTCTGATGTTAACTTCTCAAACAACCATGACATTTTCAATTGAATTGCAGGATTTGTTTTTAATTTGTATTTGTTAACTGGGTAAGCCCATTGAGTATAACTGCCTTTTTCAGAGGTGACCCAGAAGTAGTGTCTGGTTATGTAACTTACTAAGAATTGCACAGTTTGTAAGTGGAAGCCAAGGGAAAGAAATCCAGGACTACAGGATGAAGTTCTTTAATTGCTCATAGTCTTATCCCTGTGTGCTAAACTGCCAGACTAAACAATTTGTCCATCGGTGGACTTGAACAACCAATCTTTCAGTTAGTGGCTGAATGTTCTAACTGGCACCATCCCAGAGGCATACTGTTCAATACTTGTGCAATACCAAATATTAAATGTGGAATTACATAAGCATAACAGGTATCTGCCACTTGAGGAATGTAAACATGAGACTACATTGTGAAACTTTTCAGGAGCTCCAAGCTTTAGTCTTCTGTGCTAACCTAAAAGACAACCACTTGACAGATTGCTAGAGAACATGGGCATACCTCTCAACTGTACAGATTTTCACAGAATGTCCAGATTTTTTTTTAATTGCAATTTTTATTATCTTTGTGCATCAAGTACAGCCAAGTTAAACATATGCAGAAGTAGAATACAATACTGATGGCACACACAAAGAAAATTAACATAAAAGCAATAACTTTTAACACCATTTACACTAAGACAAAAAAGAACTATGTACACTATCTACAGCGGTGCCACTAGAATAAGAACAGAGAAGAGAGAGAGAGAACTAATGTGTTAAGATTTTTATGTCCTTAGTAAAATGAGAAGCAATAATTCATGACTATAGTATGGGTTGGGGCGTAAAAGGCATTTCTCCAATCTAATTACCATAAAGTATGATTCAGTAATATGACCTATCTCATTGTCAAGTATCTATGAAAAGTTTAAACAGTAACTTCCAGAGTTTCTGGTAGTAGACTCGGATTCTCTGGGTTTGTTATAATTAGTTTCTGAGAGGATATACATCTTCTGGCCATACTTCTAAAACCACTCCATGAACGTTTAGTGTGATATAACCAATTTTTGGTTGTACAGAGTTTGATTAGTGAACAGATGGTAATTAGTATATGCAATTCCATTCAGGAAATTTAGCATCTATGATGTGAAGAATGGCCACCTCCCAAGATAGTGTTGATTTATGGTAACACATCTTTTCTAGTTGTACCTTGAGAGATCCCCAAAGTTCTGTGAGCATTTACAAAACCATAAAAGATGCAAAAGATCTGCTTGGGGGAATGAACATGAAGAAGATGTTTTGGAGTGAAACTTGTTCAGAATCGTAGGGGTGAAATATACATTATTATTAATCAGTAATTGTGTGTACACATCATTTTTTTAAATGAGGAGAAATTAATACTAAGATTCATTGCCTTAAATTTCTGATCATTTGTTAAGGTAATACCCCTAGAGTCCCAGTAGTTTGCATAGAGTAAAGGGTTATCATATTTGATGGCACTTAAAAGTTTATATGTTTTGGAGAGTGTTTTTTCCTTTCTAGATAATATTTCAAGAATATCTAGTAATCTATTTACATCTGATACATTAATAAGTGTGCCATTCATTATTGGTGCAATTGTCTCCCTGATTTGTCTTAGAATGATAAAGCATTTTTTGTTAACATTTAGTACCTTACAAAATTCTTGTAGAGATTTTTCTTTATGTTTGTAGAAGTCCCATACAGGACATTATTTGATCAAAGGAAAATCCGTTAGGTTCAGTGATTTGTTATTTATTTTTATTTTGGGGTTTAAGTGGATCGGCTGAAGCTGTGGTAAGGCGTTCTCTAAAGTTAAGGTTTTTAATCAACTCTTAGAAGCTCTTAATTTTCTGTTTTATAATACTATTAATTTTAATATTTCTGATATTTGTTGGTGTTATGAAGAGAGTAGCTTTGGGGTTTACTTTATTTGTTGTCATATGTTGATGCCAAATCCTAACCCACTTTGGGAACGAAGGTTTACTGTCAGTTGAGAAGTGTGAGATTGATACTATTCTAACTGCACATATAAATTTATGATATAGCTGAAAGTCAGGTAAACTCAGACCTCCTTTTTTTTGGGGGAAGCATCAGTCTCGAATAGAATATTCTGATAGATTTAGGGTACCAGATGAATTTAGCAAGTTCCTTATTTATTTTTTGAAAATAAATGTTTGGAATGGTTGAAAGTGATGAATTAAAGTGATAAAGTAGTTTAGGTAAAATATTCATTCTGATGATTGCTGCTTTGGACAATGTGTATAGTTTCAGTAGTCTTCACCTATGTAGGTCATGAGAAATATGGGTCCATAATTTATTCACATTGTTTTGCAGCATGGAAGGATGGTTGTGGTCATAAGATATCCCCAAGTGTTTAACAGAGTATACTGTTTTGAAGGGGGAGTCTGGGAAGTATTTTTCCATGTGTTTTAAGGGGGTTAATATGAAAAATATGAGATTTCTTTTGGTTAACTTGATAGTTTGAGGCTTTTGAGTATTCGTTTATTGACTTAACAAATTTTCTTAAGATCTGTATTTGGGCATTCAAAGTAAATGTTAAGATCGTCCACAAATGCAGACATCACCTTAGAATTTAAGATTTCAGGAACTGAATGGAATGTTCTTTGTGTGATATGGAAAAATAGTGTCTCAATTTAAAGATTAAAGAGAAGTGGGGAAAGTGGGTAGCCCTGTCTTGTACCATTAGCTATCTTAATGGGACTTGATGAAATGTTATTAATATAGAGACTTGTGTGAGCATTATTGTATAGGGTTTTTATTAAGTTGATAAAGTCTTTAGGAAAGTTAAAATATGAAAGTGAAGACAATAGGAAAGTCCAATTAACTACTGAATGCCTTACAGGCAACTAGTACTAGTGCCTATCTAGGATTCTTATCTTTTTTAGTAACCTGGATCATGGAGTCCAAGGTTAAGGTATTGTCCCATACATGTCTATTGAACATGAATCCAGATTGATCCAAAGATATAATTGAAGACATAATTTTCTTGAGTCTTTTTGCTAGTAATGTTGCAAGTATTTTAATGTCAACACTGATTAGGGATATTAGTCTATAATCGTGAGGATTGGCTTTATCGACGTTGCTTTTGGGAATGAAAATTGTTTTTGAATTATTTATATATAGATCAGTTATACCATTCCTTCTAATAGAGTTAAACACCTTCAGAAGAATGGATGATAATCTCTTGTTAAATTTCTTGTAGAAGTCGGCTGTGAACCCATCTGGACCTGGTGCTTTGCCTATTTATAACTTTTTAATGACCTCAGTTATTTCCTGTTGTTCAGAGGGGGCTATCTGAAGATTTGCATGGATACTATTTATTGTAGGAAACCTAAGATTACCTAAGAAACCTTCAATTACAGAGATAGGGGTCTGTTAATCCTTCATGTCATAGATTTCTGTGTAGATTTGTTTAAATATCTCTATTATTTGTCGGTCATCTTTGAATATTTTATCTTGATATTGTAGCATGGGAATCCTTGATGCTTCCTGTTTACTATTTATTATTCTTGCAAGAGTTCTAGATGATGCTTGTGCCCATTCCGAATACCTGGCTATGAATTTTTGTTCTTGAAGGGATAAATATTGTTGATGTAATTCAAATAATTCTTTCTTTATTTTATTCATCTGATTTTCAACATCAGGACAGTGTGTTATCAAGAGTTTCTTCTCAAGTTCCTTAAGTTTAAGAATTAAACTACTTTCTTTTTCTTTCCCCATTTTCTTAAAATAAGAGGCTCTGCTAATTAAGATGCCTCTAAGTGTTGCCTTACAAGCTCCCCATTGGACATCATATGGAATGTCTACAGATGTTAAAACATTGTCTAGCTCTGTTAGAGTGTCTGATATTTCTCTAATCACTTCTTTTTTAAGGAGTAAGTTATTATTAAGGGACCAGTTGCTTGCATTAAAATTGTTTAATGATTTAGTTGTTCAATTTATTTTAAGCTTAATCATTGAATGGTCTGATAAAAACCTGGGCTCAGTATAGTATTTTATTTCCCCTATTGCCAGTGTCTCAGAAATTAAAAGAAATCAAACCTGGACCAGGATTTGTGGCACTTAGAATAATAGGTGTAATGGTTATTTTTCTCTAAGTCCTCCCCAAAGGATATTTGATCAAGGAGATAAAAGTCAAAAATGAGTTTGGTCAAGGCTATTGAAGCTTTAAGATTTTAAGAGTTTGTTTTACTAGAATGATATATCACATGATCTATGACTGCATTCCAGTCTCCCCCTATTATGTTGTAGTGGTCTGGGAATTTAAAGAGCAAATTATGGATTTCCAAGATGAAGTCCTGTTGTTTTGAGCATGGGCCATAAACATTTATGAATAAGGCTGGTCTTGACAAGTTGAGGTTGGCTGCTGTAAAGTAACACCATCTGCCATTTGTATCAGAATTAAACTCTATGATATGGTCTTGGAATAATTTTTTTGATTATAATGGCAACCCCCTTGGAGTTAGTACTGTCTCCGGATGCAATAATAATTTTTATCCACTTCTTATTTAAATCTTTATCCCATTCATCCTTCAACATATTTGTATCTTGTATGAAGTAGGCATTTGCCTCAGCTTCAAATATTAGATGAAGTAATTTTTTTTTTCTTGTTTTTATCTTGCAATCCTCTCACGTTCCATGAATTCAATATCCAGATATTAAGATGCATAAGATAGATCAATTGTTACCAGTATTTTAGATATGTTGCTGTTATCAAATGCCCACATCCTCCTTCCACTGTAACTTTGACAATATACCTTATAATAGCAGCACTAAACTCTTCCAGGACTAAACCTGTGACTACCCACTTAACCACCTTAACTGGAAGAGATGAACAATGGTATGTTACAAGAAAGCTGAAAAGCAGAGTATTGTTTGAAAATTCGGGCAAGTAACCTATAAAAAACTTTAAGCTCGACTCACACACTCTTATATACATTGCTGCAACTACCCCAAAATGTGTCATCCTTTATCTAACAGCACATAACCACTGATCTCCTAATTGCCTTTAGTGACCATATGAAGTTGAAATGTTTATAATAGCGTTTGGATGAATGATTTTATGTAGGTGAAAGTGGCTTAAAATAAGCATATGTTTAAACTATCAGAAAGGCTCAAACACTAGTATCTGGTATTAGTTTGTCAGTTTAATGTCAGTGTAATTTAAGTTTACGTCGCTAAGTGTCGCAGAGTTAATGCTAGTCTTCCCTAAGTTATACATCTAGAGTTCAGCCTAAAGAAAGAGTTTAGGAAGTAGGTTAATTAGTAATTATTACATTCTTGTGAGTATAACAAGCAAAGAGATATAGGAAAAAAAAAAACAAGAATATGAATCCACATAACTTCAAACTATTAGGAGTCCAAATCCTCATGTTAGAAACCTATGTGACATATAATAGCATTTTCTGCAAGTCCAGGTACAGTTATATTGATTAACAACAACCCAGTACAGGCTCTCCTATTTCAATATTTCCAATTCCAAAGTGCACAACAAACAAGTGTTATCAACGAACAATAGCTCAACATTTCATATTTGAACAGTATGCAGGGTCTGGGGCAAGAGCAAATATTGCCAACTATGACTTTGTAAAATTCAATTTTACTGACAAGAAATCTATAATCTATGATATAATCTAAAATCTATAGCTAGTATTGTTCTGCGGCAGAATTACACACAAAAATCAATAAACATGAATAATGAATGGTTCAGGCTTCAGGACCCTTAGTCTGGTGTTCCATGTTCGGATACATTTCAGATGAATCATAAATTAGTATCTGGGCTCACTGGCCTTCCATTTCCCTTGCCAATATCCAAATTATTCTACAAGTTCACCATGAAAAACAAACATAAGCTGTAAAGTCAGAGTAAGTCTCATACACAGCTAAGATAAACAACAGTGTGGATCAGCTGTGGCTGATGTCCCCTGTGAAGTTTTATGCAAATGAAAGACTGGAATAGAAAATCCGTGTGCCCCTTTTGTAATCAAGATTCAGTCAGTATTAATGAACCATTTTAAGCTTACTTATGACTGGATATTCCTTCTGAGGTTGTCACTGCACAAAGTTTTCATTGATTCTCCATTCGTTGTGGTGATTACGTGATGTTAAGGTACACTCTGACCAAAAAGGAGGGTGTAACAAATGGTCATCCACTGGACAACCAAAACCACACTTTTTGTTCCCTCACTATACATGCAAAGTAAGCATTTCCAGTTTCCTGGGAATAAAATATAGACAGGATTACAGAAATTTAGCTGTGCGAGGTACTAAAACAAGAAATCAGGAATGATACCAAACACTTCAAGGAACAGTCTTTCATCAGGGAGTTTAAGGAGCCGGAGATTTTCCAAAGCATTTGGTGACCGCAGCTTTTGCCTCTAATGGTGAGTTTACTGCATTTTTAACATCCTTATACTGAAACAGGAGGGTATTAGGATAGCACATTTGGAATTTTATCTTGCAACTAATCAGATCTGCACATAACTGGGATAACTGGAAAATCCCGGTACATGTGAGGCAGAGCACCTCGCTGGCTTTGTTCAAGAGAAATCTTGACCAATGGATGGGAGATCGCAGATATACCCCAGGGATTATCTCAGTGTCACTGCTTGACAGAGGCACAGCAAAATAATGGGCATAGTATCCTCCAAACTAAAGGGGTGGCGAAAGCCACAAAACTCTGGGCTAGGCTTATAAATGCCCTTGGGCAGATAGCCTAGTATGAACCTATGAACCTATAAACTTTTACGCTTCTTTTTGATCTCAATGGGAAGGTCTTGTGAAAGAGTAATACCGTTCCAGATTATCTGCTTTTGCTATTTGGCAGCTAAGATGTTTTGAGTATCTTGATAGTTTAATAGCTTGACATAAACTTGTCTTGGGATATTTGTGTCTTGCTTTTTGAACAGTGTTTGATGTGCTCTTTTCAATGACTATTTCCTTGGAATGCTCTTCCTTCGAAAGTAAGCTCTAAGTAAGCTCTTGAAAATCTGGACACTAACTATTGGTGACTGGCTGTGTTGATAGCTTTC
Organism: Protopterus annectens; assembly: GCF_019279795.1. Lineage (NCBI taxonomy): Eukaryota > Metazoa > Chordata > Ceratodontiformes > Protopteridae > Protopterus > Protopterus annectens. Next base: position 1,249,328,373 of record NC_056729.1, read on the forward strand.
AGGAAGTCCTCTGATTGATATGTTATTCTGACAGGTTCTGGTTTCTAAATCAACCAGTTTCTGTTGCATTTCAAGTAATGTTTCAGTTTTGGTGCCAATTTCTTCTTTCTGTTTGCTTATCTGGCATTCATTATCTTGAGTTTCAGATTCAATGAGATCCATGCGATCTGCCATTAGATTCATTGTTTTACCAAAACCAGAGAGCTGATCAGAAAAGTTTTGTATTGATGTTTGGATAGGGAGGAGAGCCAGTTTGAGTTCCTCCATTTGGATATTGGACTCAGGCTTCTGTTTTGCTCTTGTTCTCGTAGACTCCTGTTATTTGGATATTTTCTGCCTTTCAGAAAATGTCTCTTTCTCTGGTGATGCTATTGCAGAGAGTTTTGCTTTTTGTGATCTGTGTCTCCATGATTTCAGATTCTTTTGACATTTTAATGTCTCCCCAAAATCTGGCTTCACTGCAGGGATGTATTTCTAGCTTCAGGCCTAATTTTACATGTGGAAAGGATTTCTCCAACTGTACAAGCAGTAAATTAATGCTTTATCTCCAAGTTGCTTCTAGTAAAGACCCAGATCGATAGAATAGTTTTAAGCAGGTTGCAAAATCCTTTAAGATTGGCACTCCTAGATGAAAGATATTTGGCTTTAAGCAAGAATACTTGATTTTTGTTAGGAGCTCAGTGAAGATGGTGCTTAGTGAATGTCCACCATTTTGGAATCATTCAGAATGTCCAGATTTTTGCGTCATATTTTTGATATGTTCCTCATAAAATTTGTGATTTTCTGTCAAATCCCTGGGATGATCTGAGGATTGAAGTCAGTAAATAATGATATAAATCTGTGTTTCAGACTTCATATCCTTCAGAAACACGCATGCTAAGCCAAATGTTATTAATCAAGCAACTTTTTAAGTTTATAAGAGCAATATTTTAAATCTGTCCCTATTTTTGTGCCTTCGTCTCCCCATTTTGTAAGGCTTTGTACAGGTTTTTTGTTCTAAGAGGTTGAGATGTATGAACATGGGGAATGCTAAGTATGGTAACTACTTACGCTACTTAGTATTTTTAATTATGGGGTGTATTCAGATTTCCCATTATACACACTTTGGTGTCACAACAGTAAAACAAAATACTTATATAGAAAATGCTCTTCCCAAACACGGAAGACAAGACACTGAAAACAGTGAAAACGGTTTACTATTCAAAACTAACCCTCAGAAACACAAAAGCATTTCTATTCTGATAAATCAGTTTCCAAAAGCAGCTTGGATGAGTATCAGCACAGGCTCCTTTGGGCCAATCTACAGCATACACTATTTATTAGTACTGATGTACAAGTAGTAAAGATTTGCAACACTGAAGTCTACAATGACTGTATCAGACAATGCTGTAATCCTAGAATTGTATGGGATCTTTCCTTTGTTTTAAATATCAGACACTATAAAATCTGACAATGGCCTTCCTTTTAACAGTTCACAATTCTTGCATTTCTGTGACACATAAGGAATAACACAATGAAGGGTAAATCCACTATAATCATTGGCACACTGCATGGGAGTGAGAAAAAAAGAAAAGCGATGATGATTGCAAATGTGAAAGGGATACCATGGTTATTAAGAAGGTGCAGGACTTGTATGCACCCAACAAAACAGAATGACCCTAGCCAGACTGATGCATAAATATGAACTCAAGGATAAAGTGCCAGCTGAGAGAAAGGTGATAGAGAATCTTGAAAGGTTTGTGAAAATGGTAGTATAAAATGAAGCCCCACACACACACACACACACACACACACACACACACCTAAAGTTAAGTGCTTAAATGCTGTCAGAAAGCGACCGTGCTCCTGATTACTTACAGCAAGCTTGTAAACAATGTAGCAGTCAAACCTCTGTAAAATTTTCCTTTTAAAAAATAGAGAAGTGTGACAGCTACATAGTTTACAAGCTTGCAGTAAGCAATCAGGATACTTCAGGGTACTTATACAAAAGACATAGGCTTGGTATAATCAGCAAATGTGAAGGACCTTCAGACCAGTGTACAACAATGACATTTGGACTGGCAGCAATATAGTTCTGAGTTGGTTGCATGTGTACGTCAACTTTATGTCCTATGCTTGCATGGAGAGTACACCTCTGTTGTACAACTCTCCTTGGGTAATGAAGGCTTGGGAATGCTAGCCAGATGTTGTGCTATCCTTGGCAGGAGATCCCAGAGGTGATGAATACCGCAACAGTGATATGAAAAGACATCATGTAACACTGCGTCCCTTCCTATCTGTATACATAATGACTGGTTCCTCCTTCCTGTGTGGTAAATATGTTTAATGTACAGACATCCCACCTCTTAACTACAACATTATTCATTTCTTTGCTCTTTTCCATTTCTTTGGATTTTTACTCACTAATCACATGATCAATTTGACAAACCTACTAACACACCTCTTCAAATGCTGTGTTTGACATCTACAAATCTGTTGTGCTGTAATATTTGCCTTTATTTCATATGAATGTAATCTAATTAGCAAATGTTTATGCAATTGTTAACATATATGACTTAACGTCTGCTCATGCAAATATAGAAAGTCTGTTTAAAAATGTTTGTAACATGATGGTGCTTTTCTCTCTGGGCATCCTCTGAAAGGGAGTTTTTGACTAAATCCAGTTGGACAAACCTATTAAAGAAAGGCAAAATAAAATAAATACAGTGTGGTTTGATCATATCTGATATTTAGACCACACACATCATGCTTGCTCTATGTGACAATGAACTGTCACTGTGTGCTTACTGGGGCCTATAAATTTGCATACACATTACATGTTCACCTGTGCTTGTATCCATCACTGTCTGAAGAGGGGTGGTTGCACAGCTATCGCTCCTTCTCTTGTACCACACTCTCATTGGTTGATGATGTTGATGTCTCTCCCCTGCTGCCTGTGCAGGTGTGCAGTGTGATCATACCACTTATCCTGGGCCTGCACAGCCTGTGTCTGTTAGATTATGCTGCATACATAGTAATGAATACATCCTGCAGGCTGTAGAAGGCTCATGCTTAATTGTCCCCAAAATATGTTGTGGTAATGGGAAAGGGCTATGACCATGCCAAACACATATTTTACAATATTCCAGGTGTGTGTGTGTGTGTGTGTGTGTGTGTGTGTGTGGCATTTGTTTCATTTCCGTTCATGCAATGTCAGTTCTGCAAAGGTATCAAAACCCAGGGATACACTAGGTACCTGTTGGCAGCAGAGTACAACAATTTTAGGGACAGTTAATAAATTTGCTCAGATGATAAAGAGAGTTGCAGCCTCTGTCATACTGTAAGGCTCTGGGGAATTTCACTCTACAGGAAGCAATAATATAGCAGAGATGTGTGCCATATATGTGAATGATGAGAACTACAAACTTGCTGATTATAGTCCCATGCATGTCACTCACAACCTGACAGTTCATGAAATGGTAGCTGCTCCTTTTCTAACTAAATTACTGTATCAGAATCAAGGATGCAAAGGTAAGAAACAGGCAAAGTAATAAAATGTTTCACACTTTCATCTCAATTAGAGTACCGAAGACTTCATTACGGCACTTTTAAAATTAGACAAACCATATAAATAGACATTTAAAAAAATGCATGTACAAGAATAACCAATATTTATAACCAAATTCTTGGAATTATAGCTTAAAAACACAGTACATATACATGAAAAACCTACATGATGTTAAAACATTTCCTGTAGAACACTAATAAAAGAACGTACTTGATATTTTTAGAATTGTTCCAATGAGATCAGCAGTGTCCTTGAGTTTTCACAGCTTTTTCTATTTACAAACCTTGTGACCGTGGGCCAGAATTAGGCTAGTACAGTCACGTGTTCATGATGTAAGTACCTCACAGATCTGCGCAATGTCACAGAAGGCGCGCATGGTGTTAGCGCTTTCCTGTGCTGAGCTAGGAAATCATATGAGCTGCTCTACATGCGGAAGCATTATGTTGGAGAACCTGAATATTCTAGAGAGAAAGGCCTGTGAAATATTCAATGTTTGCCAAGCTGGTTGATGAAACAGAGAACTATACATACTTTGGCCAAGAATTTCTATCAGTTCTGTGTATCAGTGTCATCTCAACAAAGACCAGTACAGTGTCCCCATCAACTCGGTGACCAAAGAGGTCATCCACTGGATGTAATATTTGTGTTGGTACCAGACACCTCTTTGCACAAGCCATCAAACCTCATCAGCACTAGGAGCAGATATATGCTGCTGTACCTAGCATTTTTAGTACCTGCACTCTGATATTTTCACTGTGGTTTACCCTTTTATAGATAGGCAAACACTGGGTTCACAGTTTCCTTCACATACAACTATAAATCATGACTAGGTTCACCTAGCAAAAATTTGCATATCATTAATACCTCACTTCTCTACCATGTTTTATTTGCATATCATTATGTAGTTATTTGCATGTATCTTCTGTTGTACATTTGGGCTTTCTGCATTGCAGCTCAGCATGGGACTACTGAATTGTTATTGGTCTGCACTAGTATGTGTGCATGGATGACTTTCCTGTAAACGTACACTACATGACTTGTTTGGGAATCCTGGTCTTCAATTCTTTTTTCTCTGCTTGGAGGTCATTAATATCTCCACTATTTATAAAACATGCTTTAAGGAACCAAAATGTAAATCAGACATTTGAGTGTTACTTCTCTTCAGTGTTACAGATCCAGTAGGATAGCTGGCGACATTTCAATCTTTTTTTTTTTTTAACAAAGATTTCCTATAACCTAGACATCAATGAATTAACTCAAAGCTAGAAATTACTCACATCATAAATAATATGAGTATTGTTGTGTATATTACAGGACTCTACTGAACACCATATATGTCCCCTATAGAGCATGGGGAGCTCCTGACTAAACTTTTGGATATAAAAATCAATGAAAATGTAATCCTTTCTGAGGCACTGAACTACCCAAAAAACAACTGGGTGAACTATTCAGCAACAAATAAATATGTCCAAATATTAATTGACTACGTTAATCGAAACAACTTAAAAAGTTTGAAATCCAGCTAGAGACTGATGTGTCTTAAGATTTAATACTTTCTACTGCTTACCCATGGTTATACATTCTGTAATTAACACAGATCATAAAAACAGGGTGAAAAAAACTACCACCGTTCATAGAATGTAATAATCTTAAACTGTAAAAATGCCACAAGAGATAAAACGTGTGAGAGATCCTGTATTCTTCTTCAGATGGAAAATATGTGTGGTTGCTGTGGACTCTTAAGAATTCTTGCAACTGCATTACCCAAGATATTTTCACCATACCATTGGCACACATCTATAGTTTATTTAGCTATTTGCATTTATTTACCTTTACTTGAAATTTCTAAACAGGGTTAACCCTACTGGCTATATTCAGGTGGGGGAGTAGAAGGCCCCAAATTAGGAATTATGGCATTGATTTTAATAAATTAATATAATTAGTAAGCGTACAACTGATTTTATGCTAATGACAAATTTAATGTATCATCTACAGAAAGATTAAATTGAACTGTTCTCTGCAAAAAACTAGCTTTTGCTCATAATATCACATATGGAGTTTCTTGAGCATCATGAAACAATCAAAGTCATAGAAGTGAAAAGATAATAATAGCTCTCATCTGGGACTCGAACCCAAGACCTCCAACATACATTGATGGTATCACTGACTCTGGATGAGCAAAACCTCTAGATTGATAGGATAAGGTCCTTAAGGGCAAACAATACTGTTGGAGGTGAATTAGAAGGAGTTAAAGTGGAACTGTGTAGGACATGGAGGGAAAAGTGAAGAATGGTCTAGGAAGAATAACAAATACTTACTTGGGTCAGACAGCTGAAGTGGATGTGTATATGTTGATGTCCTTGTATCTACTTTAGTGGATCCTCCTACTGGCAAGGCTTCTGCACTGTGCTTCTTTAATTAGGTTGATTTTACTCGTGGACACAAATTTGAGTAAGGGTATTGTGAGTAGCACTAGTATGCTCCAAGTCTTGGGATCTGAAGCTCTTGTTATGACTACAGAGAGTGACATGGCTTGACTGCAGGGGGTACAAAACTCCTTAACCATGCCCTTATCTGTTTTCTTTCCTGCTTCACTCACATCACCTCTGTGATGTGGGACCTACACATGCAGTTAGCCTGTACAACCAGCTGCCATCACTAACACAGGACTGCAATACCATGGCCTCTTTCTGAAGGTCTTTTAGTACCAGCTTTTCAGAAGACTCACTGCAAATTCACTCAAATTCTGAGCTTCGTATTCATTACTTTATACTAAGAATTGATTGAAATTCAAATAATAAGTGAGTAAACTGCAAACTGTTTTTATTTATTTTTAAATGTACTGTGAATAGGTTTACCCATGTAAATAAAATTAAATAAAAATAAATAAACCGGCATAAAACATCTGCTGCAGTGGATCCAGACTTTGAGACTACCACAAATTAAATCAGAAAATTGCAATTAATATTTTATTCTTGCTTGAAACTGCATTAATTGAAAATACAACTGCTAAACTGATACACAAACATTAACTTAAACACAAATTTTCATGTGTGAAAAATTGCCCTCTACTTGCATGTAGAGGCAAACCCTTCTTAATATTTGAACTCCAAGGTCACAGCACCTTAAGCTTGGGGGGGGGGGGGTTATACCAACAAAACAACCTCATCCAAAGTGCTACCACTCCAGACAACTAAGGATCATCACACAGCTAGATGTCACATACAATAACCCTCAGTTAAATGTATACTACACATATTCCATCCATTTCTATTTTGATTGATACTGCAAGCCTCTTGATCACTGTGGTAAAGCTGATGCACAACAAAAACAGCTCTGATGGGTATATTGCAGCTAAATAACTGGTCTACTGCAAGAAATGACAACATTTTATTTTCTTCTGGTTATTTATTGGTTAGCCAGACAAATTGTACTTGGTCATACTCAGCATACCTTCAGCCATCACCCAAGCCAGAAAAGAAGATATAGAAAATATGGAAAGAGTTTAAAAACATCAGTGGAGGATGCTAAAAATACTACAGTAAAGCACGGAAAAAAACATATACGTGAGATGTGTGTGTGTGTGTGTGTGTGTGTGTGTGTGTGTGTGTGTGCGCGCGTGCACATTTAAATAAGTGTACAAAGATGCTATTAAACCTAAAACTTAGAAAAGTACACATTAAAAAACATTTCCTCTGCATTATCAACTCTTTTTCTCTGTACAATTTTTATATTATAACAGCACCCAAATAAGCCACCTAAACTGTTAAAAACTTCTTCTGCAGGATTTTCTCTCCACTTTTAATCAGTGTCAGGGTATGATTAATTTGAATTTCTGAAGAATAAGAATTAGTTTATTAGAATAATGCAGGATAGGTCTGATACCAGAACTGTGCTCTACATAAATAATCAAGCAGGTCACGGCAGGACAGCTGTTTTTTTTTTCCTGTAAAACATTTTGTCAAGCTACTGATGTGTTACTTTTGAAAGAAGACCTTTAAAATTGAATTGTCCTAAACGCATCTTTAACCAGTTTTCCATTCTCAGTAAGTACTTAGTTGATTTCTAAAAAATGGCACTGGTAAAACACTTTGAGTAAGGACAGTAAATGCTTTAATATAAAATTGTATGCAAATAAATGAACCAAAGAAGGAAACTTTTGTTGTAAAAATGAATGTACGCTGTGATATAGTGAAGTAACAGCAGTCTGAAGACAATTCCAATTAGGAAACATTTATAATCTTAAACAGCTGATGAAATTACAGCAGTGATAAAAAGCAAACATTTCTCAGGATCCACACTGCCTAAATCACTCCACTGCCTCACTCTTCCGCCCAGCAATAAAATGTATTCTGGATTCATTATTACTGACTGGATGTGTCTGCAGTGCATTATAAATATTGTACCGATATAAAAGCAGCAAACAAACTGGCTAAAAGACATTACATGGAAAAGAGTTAAGCAGAGTCGACAGATTTTTATTTTTAAACTTGCACTCAAATTTTATTTTATTTATTCTTTGTTAACCAGGCTAGTTCCACTAAGTTTGTAACCTCTTTTCAGGGGAGACCTGAGGTGGCATTTATACTACTAGGAGAGATTGGGCCAGGGTATCAGTGAACTTCTGCCACTCTGACTGGTGCCATGGTATCCTTTACATCCACCCATGCTACCACCAAATGAAGCAGATAGAACCTTAGGTTAAGGTCACATCCAAAGGATGGCACACTCAGGAGTGCAGAACTCCCCTAATGTTGCACTGTAGTATCAACGGGCCAAACACTTGGCAGTGGGAATAGAACTCTCAGTCTTCTGGTCATCCAGCACCAAAGATGAGTGTGCTACCTCTTGAGACACTGACACTGTATTTAAATTAACAAAGCCAACAGCCATTTAATTTACAGGGGGCTCATTGAACAATGTCTGTCTTTGTTTGTCAATTGCTATGTGGCTTAGCTATGCCAAACACTTTTTAGAGTATAACAAAATCACACTAAGAAAGAAAACTTGTTGTACCACGTCCAGAAACCAGTAACACCTTTTCCAGATGAAAGTCTGTAATTTCACAGCGAATTTGACAGTAAAAAACAGAGTGAAAACTTCACCAGTAAAACTCCTAGTGCCTCGGCTGTTACAGCCTTTACAGAGTAAAATGCCTTCTTACAGCATGCCTATTTATATTGAAATCCAATACAATTAATCAATTGACTAAGATATTTAAAGCAGAATCTACATTATTAACAACTAAACAATAAAAATCAAATAAAACTCTGCCAATGGCTTTCCTTATTTAACCCGTTGGGCTGCAAAGTGTTATATTTCATTATAAGGATTGATTCTTTTTTTCTTAATAAATATTTCAATAAATCTTTACCAGAAAAATGCACAGAAATATATTCCAAAACTGTTACCACTAAACTATCTATTTCACCTCTGTGTGCTGAATTAAAATGATCTGCTACAGGACTTATCATTTTTTTTTATTTTTTATATCCCTAACATGTTCATTAATTCTTTCACTTAAACTTTTTTTGCTCTCACCTATATAAAAACAGTTACATGAACATTTTAATGCATAAATTATGCCCTTTGTTGTGCAGGAGAAACATTTTTTCTATTGATATAATGGAATGTAGGCACTACATATTGGCAAATAGAACATTTGCCACAGGGACTAGTGCCTAATTTTATTATATTTCCATTTATCAATTCTTTTGGTCTTTTATATCTACTATGTACTAGAAAATCTTGTATATTACGTCCCCTCTGATAGGATGTTCTAAGTTCTAATTTAGACACACAAGACACTTGCCTCTTAATTATTTTCCAGTATTGTCTTAATATATTATTAAATCTGTCCGAAAAACTGTATATTTGGTAACAAAAAATATGATATTATTCTCTATTGTTAGATTCCTATTTACTATGTTATCCCTATGTTTCATTTCTCTGTTCATGTTACAATTTTCATAAATTTTCATATAACTGTCCACTATTATTTGTTCATCATATCCTCCATTTAAGAACATTTTCATAGCTTTTATTGCTTCCATTTTTGAATCATTATAATCACTACATCATCTGCTAATTCTTAGTAGTTCTCCACATGGAATGGAGGCCAAAGTATGCGGTGGATGGCAACTAGTAGCCTGTAAGATTAAATTTTTCTGATCAAATTTTCTATGTATTTTAGTTTTAATTTTCTCTTTATGTATTCCTTCAACAGTAATATCAAGAAAATTAATCCTCAAACTAACTTGCGCTTAATCATATCTGATTCCAAATCTGTTATTATTCAAAAAATTCAAAAACTCATCTACCTCTTTTCTACCTTCATAACATATAAAAATAAGATAATCTATAAACCTATAATAATATTTTACATATTTTTGAAAAAAATACACTTCTATATATACATATGGGTACTTTCCATTAATCCCATAAACATATTAGGGTACACGGGGGCAAATGCTGCCCCCATGGCCGTGCCCTGTTTTTGTTGGTAAAGGCTTCCTTCAAATTCAAATATATTATTATTTAAACAAAAATAGACTAACTCTTTAATATATTGTGTTCTAGGATTGTCTCCTAGAAAAAACTTTATAACTTCCAGTCCATATTTATGCTGGATATTAGTATACAGACTGGTGACATCTACAACTACAAAATACATGTTTTCTTGCCATTTTAAATTTTTCACCCTGTCCAAAAAATCAAAGGAATCATTTAGGTATGATGGAAGTTTAATTACTTCCTTCAATAACACTTCACGTAAAAGGCATCCTAAATTATTAGTAAAATATCCTGTAGCCGAAACTATAGGAAGACCTGGAGGATGTTGTAAATTCTTATGAATTTTTGGCACGCAAAAAAATTTTGCGACTGTACTCTATTTATACATTTCTTTGTTACTTCTGAGGCTAAAAAATAATGTAGCCTCACTCCTTTATCAATTAATGCCCGGAATTCTTCTTGGGCCCAATTCAAAATAATGTTATCTACTTTCTCATAAACTTCTTCATTATTTAAATGTTGCATACACATTTTATAATACATAGCAGAATTCATGACAACTAATTTACCCCCTTTATCCGAAGGTTTAAAAACAATTTTATTATTCTTGCTGAGTTTTTTAAATTTATACCATTCATTCTTTGATAAATTATAACATTTATCCATATGATTAAATTCTTGAAGTTCTTTTTCAATTACTAAATTCATAGCATTATAAAACCTTTGGATATTAACATTCTTAAATGATGGCATAAATGTACTTTTAGTTGATATTTTACTTGTATCAAACAAAGTATATTCATTATTTTCTACATCCGAATCACATGAATAAAAACTACTTTCACTAGATGAATCAGTGACTTCATTTATCAAATTCGTATTATATGATTCACTATTATAAAAATATTCTCTCAAATGCATTTTCCTAACTAATCTAAAAAATTCCGCTTTGATTTCATGCATTCTAGGAAAAACAGTGGGAATAAATTTTAACCCCTTCTGTAAAACAGACATTTCATCAATATCAAATTCATAATTAGATAAATTAACTACATAAAAAAAAGAGTCCAATGTGTCATATTCTACCTGTAAATTCATTACTTTTTGCAGTACCTGATTAATTAGTCCATCTGCTTTGCTTATATGGGCCTTGGCCCTGGTCTCTGTGATTACCCTGTCCCTGCCACACTTGTTTTCTTGTACCATACTCCGTAGTACCTGGTCCACGAAAATTATGTTGAAAAGATTCCGCGTTACCAGATCAAGGCAAAGATGGATACTCTCGATCAACACATTCCTCTTCTTCCATGGAAGATGCCCCACTTTCTACAGAGTGCATACTAGGATTGTTTTGTTGACCATATGTCTTTTGATTCTGAAAACTCACTTTACGTCACTTAGATTATAAATTAGAGGACAAAATAAAGGCCTTCTTCTTCTCATAATCACTGTATTTTACTGTCAAATTTGCTGTGGAATTAAACAGACTTTCATCTGGTAAAGGTGTTACTGGTTTCTGGATGTGGTACAACACTTTTTGGATTATGTTTGAGGGCATACCCTGAAGAACCACTGAAGGTAGCTCTATGGTAGACAAAAAAACTGAAGGAAATCCATGAGCAAACTACCATGGAATGTAAAATAAAGAATAAAACACTTTATTAATAATTCCAATAAAAACGATGAAGGAGCTTATACATGTGTCAAGCGCTTTTGGCTATTCATTCTTCTTCTTCATATCAAATAAAAATAGCTCCATTTTTCTGAATAAAAATAGGCACTCACTAATCAGAAGTTAGAATTCAGGAAATTCCCTCAATTACAACCAAAGAGCTTGCTGTGAGGGCACACCTTTATAATCAGCCAATCAAGATTAAAAGTAGCCGAGCCGGTATCCAGTTTAGTTAGAGTAAAATCTAATTAAGAGTCGAAATAAAAAAGTTTGCACCTTCATAAACTTTTTTATTTTGACCCTTAATTACATTTTACTTGAACTAAACTGGATACCGGCTTGGCTACTTTTAATCTTGATTGGCTGATTATGAAGGTGTGCCCTCACAGCAAGCTCTTTGGATGTAATTGAGGAAGCTTCCTGAATTCTAACTTCTGCTTGGTGAGTTGCCTGTTTTTATTCAGAAATGGAGCTAGTTTTATTTGATCCGAAGAAGGCTGAATAGCCAAAAGTGCTCATCACATGTATAAGCTCCCTCATCGTTTTTATCAGAATTATTTATAAAGTGATTTATTCTTTGTTATTTTACATTCCATGGTGGTTTGCCATTGGATTTCCTTCAGACTTTTTAGATTATCTTCATTTTTTTATATTAATACTACTAGGTTTTTGGCTACAGCAGTAGGACCCAAACTAGTTCAAGCAATCCGACATCAGCTTCAGTTATCTAAATGCTACAGGCATGTCACACTCATGCATGTTTTCTGTAGACATAAATCTCATTCCATCCAGTACAGCTATTTTAAGTGTGTACCTTAACTCCCAGTGGGTGTGGCGTGAGCCTTTAAAAAATGATGTTATCACCTTACAAATACTCATTGACAGAGGTCAAATATCAATATAATTGTATTTGCCAACATGTATGCTTCAAGATAAAATATTCTGATACCTTGTATGTAACATGGTTTTGGAATTACTAATACAAATATGAACAAGCAATATTTGACACCTAGAGGTGCAGTAGGAGTTAACTGCAGAATCGCCTGGAGCTGCACTCGGTTGTAATGAGATAAGCAAGGAACACTCTTCTGAGAAAAAAAACAATCCAGAAGAAAGACTACAACAGCAAAAGGCAGAAAGTACAAGACAAGAGAGTATGTGCAATGACTGGTTATATTTATATACTTATATAAAGCAGCTTAATTATACATATATATAAAGCAGCTTATGGTAGCCGCGGTGGTGCAGCGGTAGTGTTGTTGCCTCACAGCAAGAGGTTCTCCCGTTCGATTCTTGGCTGGAGCGCCTTCTGTGTGGAGTCTGCATGTCCTCCCCGCGTTCGAGTGGCATTCGAAAGACATGCGTAGAATGGGCATGCCTTCGCTGAACATTGGGTGTCCAGCTGGCACCTCGGCACCTGTAAAAAAAATCTACTGCCAATCATTAGCGGACTGGAGTTCCGCTGTGGCGACCCCTAACCGGGAAAAGGCGAAAGAAGAACAACGTAAAGTAGCTTAAGGCCAGAAACAAAAGGAGACTAAACACAAATGTGTGGAGTAGGTGTTTGTGTATCTGTGCATGCCCAGATTAAAATTATTATTAAATTGCCTTTTTAAAATGTGTTGGTTGCTGAAAAACAGTTGAATGATCCAATACCATGTAAAAGTGGTTTACTTGATACATGGTTAAAAATTTACCAACATCACAATAGCCATCTGGCCATGGGATTTACATGAATGGGAAAATTACCTGCTCCACATTAATGTGTATAGAAAATCTTATGAGCACTGCTATGGCACCATAGTCAGACAAAAGTATGCATTATTTCAAGAGAAAATTAAGCTCACTAAAAGGAAGCCATTGAGTTTGAAAAGATACTTTGAAAGAGGGGCAAAGCTCAAGTAGTAAGTCACCACTGAACTTCTTAACAACCAAATGAAAGCCTACGTGATCAATGACAGGGTAATGTTAACAGTGTGCCAAGCAAGTGTGAAACATATAGCTGGATAAGGGAACCACGGCAGAGCAAAAGTCTCTGTTGCTGTCTGAGAGGACTTTATCAAGTTTTGGTCTTCCCTTCTATGGTATAGACATAGATATATATATATATATTTAGCCACTTGCTCCATTCCTCTTATAACTCAAAACATAATGGTGACTTGGTTGTCCTCCACATTACCTATACATGTGTGTTTGTGCCCCATGAGTGAACAGGTGTGCGTGCATGCATACAAAGCCTGCACCCTGTATGACCATTATTTTCAGTGGAGTACATCTACTGACTGCCAGGATAGGCTCCCGCTCCCCCTACTGGCCTGAAACAGACTAAGCTGGTAATTACAAACTGAATGAATGATGAAATTAATGTATAGAAAAAGTTAAGGAAAAGAAATTAATAGGATTCTGCTTTCAGGAAATGTCATAAGCAAGAGAAACTCAAATGTCAAATAATATTGAAAATAATGCCATCTCTAAGGTGAAGAGCTGCAAAATCAATGTAATCTTTTTAAAATCCTGTCCTGAGCATCCACAGCTCCTCTGTGCTGGTTCTGCAGTATAGGCTGCTTATTTTCGCCTCCCTTAATCCATCCCGGGTGCTCCCTCCCTGATTTAAACACAAAAGGAATACCTCTGGCCATCACCTGAAGACACCCTGAATTGCCCAGCTTACCAGGTACTTAAATACTACTGAGAAGAACGCCCCCAACAAGACTGTGTAAATTAATCCATCCCGGGTGCTCCCTCCCTGCTTTAAATGCAAAAGGAATACCTCCGGCCATCACCTGAAGACACCCTGAATTGGCCAGCTTGCCTGGTACTTAGAAAAATACTACTGAGAAGACCCCCCCCCCCAACAAGATTGCATAAATTAATCCATCCTGGGTGCTCCCTCCCTGCTTTAAATGCAAAAGGAATACCTTTGGCCATCACCTGAAGACACCCTGAATTGGCCAGCTTGCCTGGTACTTAGAAAAAACTACTGAGAAGACCCCCCCCCCAACAAGATTGTGTAAATGTATGTTGCTTAACACTAATTAAATGTAGACTTGATGTACTATCTATACAGTTAATCTGCCCTCCTGTGTGTGCGTTCTAACAGGCTACCACAGACTGTTTGCCCTCTCCCCCTCCTGTTATCACTACCCTAGAATATATTTAAACTTAAAACTGGTCCAACTATCCCTGCTGTTTGCTATCTCCTTCTACCATTAGGTGGCAGCATCTACCAATATAAATCCTAAATATTCTTTATAATCCCAATAAGTTTTATTTTTTCACAAACAGTTGGTTATTAGTTAATATCCTTAGACTGTAAATATCTTCTCCCCCCTGCTAAACCAGCCTGCGTAAAAGCAGCTTTTTTTTCTGGCTGGAAATATTTAGCTCATACCTTCCAACTACAGCCTTTAAACTGCTCTTTGCTGTTACTTTTTCTGCCATACTCACCTCTAGTGTTCTTTCCCACTCCGTTCGCCCTATGGGCTCACTCCACTCCGTACCCTGCCCCCATTTCCCACCCCCCCAGTACTCCTAGCTTTATTCCTATCTTACCCCACCCTCTCAGCCTAATTACCCAAAACTAGCTCCTCCCTCTTTACTCCTCCCAACTATAGTCATCCTTCTTAAACTCTGTAATCTGTACTCCACTCAATAATTATAGTCCCGCCCTCTTATTATTTATTTATTTATTATTTATTTTATTTTACATTTGTTGACCGGGCTAGTCTAACTGGATACATGTCCATTTCCAGTAGAGGCCCGGGGAGAAAAGCTCCACATAAGCAAAATATTAGCAACTACAGGTACAAATAAGTAAAAAAGTAACAAATTTAGGTGTATTACTATTTTAAGGTGAAGAATACAAATGTTTTATAGACAAAAAAATTGTGTTAAAGTAGCAGAATAAAAGGAAAAAGGATTAAAAAATAAACAAATTTGAAGTGGTGCACTATTAAGAAAGAGAAATATAAAAAAAAATACAACAGCAAATATTACAGCTCCAGGTACAGTATTAAGCAGTGTCATCCCATTATCCTATACTAGCATAGCAACTTTAAGCCAGCATGAAATAAGAAATATAATGAAAGTCTATAAAGATCTTTATATGTGATAGCAAGTTAATGCTGCAAGCAGCAATCTATGCAAGTGTAAAGTTAGTAAAGGATTGAGTGTAAGAGAGAGTTGTAGAGACTAAAAATTAGACTAGGTAGGTATACTCTCTAAGGCATAGAAAAAACTGGAATTAAATTGCAAAAGGTTATGTAGGTAGGATTCAGAGAAAGTGGTGGAAGGATTAGTCTGGGTTACTACATGGGCATAACCAGTGGTTAAATAAGGTATTCTCTGAGTTGTTTTTTGAACAGTTTTGCTGAGGAGAGAGATGAGAGTTTCATAGGAAACAGGTTCCAGGATTTGCCAACAGTATTGGCAAACAGTGAATCACCAGCCTTATTTTTGGATTTGACTGTGGATACTAGTACTTTATTGGCTGAGCGAGGGGGTTGTCAAATTACTGTAGGGGGTAAGAAGGCTATTAAGTATAGGAGTATTTTTAGGAAGATAGAGGATCTTATGGGCAATAAGTTGTTGAAACTGAAGTTGATTATGAAGTTCTAGCCAACCTAGGTGTTTAAGGTTTTGACAGTGGTGAGTTCTATATGAGTAACCAGTAGCAAATCTGGCAATATTGTTATAGGAGGTAACTAGTTTGTTAAGGTTGTGTTTTGATAGGGTGGTATAAATGGGAGAGGCATAGAAGAGGGTTGAAATTAGATGGGTATGGGCAATAGTGGTTCTAGCTGTTGGAGTTAGGAAGGGTTTAATCCTATAGATGGAGCCTAATTTTTTTGTTTACTGTTTTTATTGTTGTGTTAATATGTGTGTCAAAGCTAAGACTATGGTCTATTGTTACCCCTAAGAGCTTGGTAGTTGGGTCGGGAGATATAATGATGCCATCATTGGATAAAACTGTGAAGTCAATTGGGGGGACATTTGAGTGGGAGTGAAGAGCAGTAGTTTTGTCTTTTTAGGATTCAGGAGGAGGCTATGCTGTAGGAACCATTTTTCTACTGTGTTAAGCACTGTTTGGGTAATGGACTGAAGTTGAGGTGCAGAGGTAGCTGAGCATATTAGTGTGGAGTCATCAGCATATTGGATACATGTTGCTTGAGGAATGATTAGATTAAGATCATTGATGAAAATTGAGAAAAGGAGAGGGCCCAGGATAGAACCTTGGGGGACTCCCATGGTAATAGGAAGGTGAGAGGATAGATTATTTTCCCAAAGCACAGCCTGTTGCCCATTTTCAAGGTAGGATTTAAACCATTGTAAAGCCTGTGTATCTAGAGAGAGAGACTTAAGTATGTTTTTATTTATTTTATTTTTTTATTTTCAGTTTGATTACAGGGGAAGTCCACTGGGTCAAGAAGTGCCTATTTTCAGTGGAGGCCCCGGGAGAAAAGCTCCACAAGCAGTTGTGAATACAATAGGTTACACGATGTAAAAGGTAAAATACAAGAGAAAATTTTTTTACAGACAGGGAAATCACATGCATAATATACATCATAGACAGTGCAATACAGCAAAAGAAGAAAAAAAATGTTTTTGTCTTTCAATGGCAAGAGCTGTTGATGGTTGACCACATCAAAAGCTTTTGAAAGGTCAATAAAGAGTGCTGAGGATAGAGTGTTGTTGTTTCAGTTACTGTTAATACAGTTGGAAAAGGATAAGAGGGTTGTGGTGGTACTATGGTGAGGCCTAAAGCCGTGCTGACAATTAGCAAGTAAGTTATTTTTCAATAGGTGGTCTAGTAGTTGGCAGTGGATACATTTTTCCATAATTTTGGCTAAAGGAGAGAGCAGAGCTATTGGGCGGTAGTTAGAGAGTTCATGTGAGTTGCCCCCTTTGTGCAGTGGGATAATGTGGGAGACTTTCCACATTGATGGGATTGTTTCTTTAGTAATGGTTCTATTTATAAGGATAGAAATAGGAAGGGCTACTACAGCTTTCTGTAGATATTCTGCTGGTAAAAGGTCAGCTGAAGGGGTACAAGGTTTTAGTTTAAGAAGAAGAGTGTAGATAAGGGATGTAGGGACTGGTTGTAAATTAAATGAGGGGGTTAAATTAGTCAAGGAGGATGACAAAGTTGAACTAACAGGAGGTAGTGACTTGGCAAGACTTTGGACTGCATCAGTAAAGAAGGTATTAAAGGCATTTGCTACATGATTTGGAGTTTCATAGGTGGATCCTGTTGGGGAGGGAGTTTTGGACTGACCTGGGTGGAGGAGTCTGTTAATGCCTGCCCAGAACTTTTGAGGTTTGTATTGGTGGGTTTGCTGGTTGTTGTGGAAGAAGTTTTTTTATCTAGAAGTATGGATTTTTTGGTAGCATTTCTTAGCTGTCTAAATGTTAGATGATCAGCTGGGTTTTAGCTGTTCTCCATTTGGTCCAGATTTTATTTCTTAGTATAATTTTGTGCCTTGTCTCTTTTGTTAGCCATGGAGCAGGTTTGGTCCTATTTCTCAAATGAGCGGGATGGGGCATGACAGTCCAGGATTTCTAAGAATTTGGTATTAAATTAGGATACTGCCTCGTCTAATTGGAGGTGTCTTAGGGGTGACAAGTCACATGCTTTCAGTTCAGTTTGGAAGTTAATAGGGTTAAAGTTTTTGTTGGTTCGAATGGTTTTATATAAGGTTGGTTTATGAGCATTGATCTTTTTCCTGGTTATGTAGGTCAGTGAGTGGTCACGGACATCATCAGGAAGGATTCCTGCTTCATAGGAGAGGGGGTGACTATATCAGTATCCAGTCAAGAGTAGTTTCTTTGTTATTAGGTTTATGGATCCTGGTGGGGGAGGTTATAGTTTGGGAAAAACCATAGAGGTTTATGTGGGTAGTCTGGTTTGCTGAGATGCAGGGATTCCAGTCAATATTAAAGTCACCCAGGACAATGGTTTATTGTGGGTAGTTAGTTGAAAGCCAGGAAAGAATATTTTCAAGGGTGTTTATATTGTTACCTGGAGGTAGGTAGGTAAATATTATATAGATGGATTTATAGGTGTTGATTTGGAGTTTAGAGATAAGGATTTCAGCACTGCTAATAGAAGGTGGTCGAACATTTATAGGTGTAACTTGCAACTCTGTTTTATATAATATTGCTACACCCCCACCCTTTTTGGTTGTTCGATCTAATTTCAGGATATTGTATCCTGGTGGGGTGATTTCATTGTCCTGTGTTGCAGGTTTTAACCATATTTCTGTTAGTCAAAGGAGTGAACATCTAAGAGGGCATGGAGGTGGGCAACTTTGTTGTTCAGGCTCTGTATGTTGAGATGAGCTATAAGGAGAGAGTTTGATGGTTTAGTGATGGATTGAGGAATACATGGATTTGGTTTAGTTGGGCTGGAGGTGGTAGTGATGTTGGGGCCAGGGTTGGGATGGATGTCACCATCTAAAAGGTTAGTATTTTTAATTTTGTGTATGATATTTATGAATTTACAGGGTGAGAATTTTGGTTTCATTGGTTGGTTATAGTTAAGGTGGACTAAACGATGAAACTTTGGCTCTAAATAGGAGGGTGTTGGGGTAATATTAATGTAGTTTAAGTAAGGTGGTAGGTCTGACAGGATTGACTGGTTAAGGGATTGGTTGAAGATAGTTAAGGTTAGATGTTCATATTTAGTGAGGACATAGGTTATAGATAGTACAGGTAGGATGGCAATTAAAAGGAATAGTATTGTGTATTTGGATTTGGGTATGGTGGTCATAGTGAATGGTTAGTTAAATAGTAAGTGGGGAAAGGTATAATAAAGAGAAAGATTTGAAGAGGATGATAGTGGGGAGATTTTTCTAGGTATTGTAGAAGATAGGGATAATGAGTTTGTAAATTGATTAAGAACTTACTGATGTATTGAGTATTTATAAGTGGTGAGATAGGGTAATTAGCACTTAATGAGCAGGAGGCTGGGATTGGTTGTATAGGAATGGGGGTGTGGCCAGTGGAGGTTTATAGTTAGGACCCCTGGGGTGGGTGGGAATTGGGGGTAGGGGAGCGGAGTGAGCCCGCAGGGCGAACGGAGTAGGTAGACCCAAGGAAAGAAGGCAGCAGGGCAGTGAAAAAAACAATCAGTATAGTGAAGTTAAGTATGGAGGAAGGTAAGCAGGGTGGTTAGAGGGATGCTTAGGGGGGTGTTATTAGGGAAAGGATTTGAGTGATAGTCAGAGGTAGGTAGAATGGTTAACAAGCAGTTAAAGAATAACAGTAGGAATAGATATTTAAAAGTGAGTGAGAAGGAGAGAGGGAAAGGAGATTAATGATGGTTGAAGACTGCCATCTAGTGGTCAAATACTATAACAGTAGAGAGTGGAGCGATTAAGGGAGGTAGAAGGGTGTAGGGCAGAAAAAAAGGCTCAAAAATAGGGAAATAGGCGGCGGTGATAAGGCAGGTACAGAGAGGGTTTTCAGTAAGAAGGGTATGGCTGCTGGCTATTCTGGTCAGGATCCTACACTAGCTCCTAGTAAAAAAGTACAGCAGTATCACTTATAAAATTAAAGGTGTATCTTCATATAACATACTTTCTTTAATTCCTTTGAGGTCTCTTGTGAGTGAAGTTGTGACCTTTTTCTGTTAGGAAATGTGGCAAAACAAGGTGAGATTGGTGTCTTTTGACTGGTCTTGGAATGTCCAGGAAGGTAGGGCCGGTAAGCAAAACAAAAATAGGCAGATAAGGCTGGAGTGTTTCTCTAATTCCTTTGAGGTCTCTTCTGAGAGAAGTTGTGACCTTTTTCTGTTAGGAAATATGGCAAAACAAGGTAAGATTGGTGCCTTTTGACTGGACTTGGAATGTCCAGGAAGGCAGGGCTGGTGAGCAAAACAAAAATAGGTACAGAAGGCCAAAGTGTTTCTTTAATTCCTTTGAGGTCTCTTCTGAGAGAAGTTGTGACCTTTTTCTGTTAGGAAATGTGGCAAAACAAGGGGAGATTGGTGTCATTTGACTGGTCTTGGAATGTCCAGGAAGGCAAGGCTGGTGAGCAAAACACAAATAGGTAGAGAAATCTGGAGTGAGGAGTGTGGGATAACAAGCCAGGGATACACAGCAGCCATGAGGCGATCTGGGGGTTTAAAGATGCTTAAATCTCTAGAATACCTCCATCACTTTTTAAACCCTTTCTTCTTCATAGCCTTGTCTATTTTCCTAACCACTCATACCACTCTCTTTGCTCCAACATGCTCTCTTCAAGTTATCACACCCTCCAGTCCCCCAGCCTCCTCTTTTTGTTCCTACTTCCCTTAAACTATGCTACCTCATATTCCACCTATGTTTGTCCAATACAACCTACAAAGATAACTATCATACAAACCCCACTTCCCCCTCACTCTTACTCCCATTTCGACTATCTCCTCTTCTCTCATTCAACTCAACCCTCTGCACCTAATCCACCCTAAACTCTTCTCCTCTAAAGTCAAGATACTGTCACCTGTGCCAATCTACATTCCACCAAAATTCATGCCTGGCAGACCAATATGGCTAAAGGATATCTCCTTCAACAACCTAGTCCAAGCTGGTGATATCCATCCTAACCCTGGTCCTACATCCTTTCTTAACAACACTCATCCCTTACCCTCTTCCTCCTATCTCAACACCCTAAGGATTTTTACAATTAATGCACAAAGTGCAAACAACAAAGTATACCAATTTCAAGCTTGGTTAAGCCATAACCAACCAGATATCTTAGCCATCTCTGAAACCTGGCTCAAGCCCTTTATCTCCGACTCTGAGATTCTGCCCCCAGGATTTAATTGTCCCAGAAAAGACCGACTAAATAAAAAAGGTGGAGGCACTGCCCTAATCTACTCCAACCTTCTTACCTAATTCCCCTCCAAATTCCATTTCCTCAATTCCAGAACACTGAACTAACTGCTGGAATTCTAAAACGAAATAAACAAAAATATCTGCATCATTGCCCTGTATATCTCACCTGGTAACAATAGCTCTACACTCAAAAATATTCTCCTATGGGCCTCTACTGACATTAACTATGAAACTTATATCGTTGGTGATGTGAATATTGACTGGAATATAATCAATTGCCCCTCTCCCTCCCTATCCATTAACCTCTATAACGTCACTCAAATAATCCTCTCCATCACTCGACCTAACAAAATAAACCCTCCCAGATCCACTACAGATTGGATCCTAGTCTCAGATCCAAATAAAATAACCTATTCTGGCACAATTCCTGATAACTTTAGCGACCACCTCCCAGCCTTCATGCATCGCTCAACTATTTCCTCCCCACACCAGCATTAGTACATTCAAACTCATAACCTCAGTAGCTTCAATCAAACTACTTTCTCAAATACTTTCAAACAACTTCCTTGATACTTCAAACTCACTAGCCCCACTAAGAAACTACTAGAAGATAAAAACTAAAACTGATCTTTGGTTATCCAAAGATACAAAACAGATTATGCACCACAGAGACAAACTATGGAAGCTTTACCAAAACAATAAACTGGACAATATCTTTCTCCAATATAAACAGCTCCACAACCGTGCAAAACAACTAATCACCAAAGACAAAAAATCCTACTATATCAAATTTCAGTCCAATAACAATAAAACCCCCCAAAAATTCTAGAACTCAGTAAACTCACTCCTCAGTCCAGGCTCCAAGAATAATCCCTGTCCTGACCCAAGTAAATCTGATCTCAAACTAGGCTCTGAATTTAACTCATTTTTCACAGACACTATTACTACCCTCACCAAGACATTTCCCAATAATAACCCAACTGCTCTACACTTTCCCCCTTCTAACTCATCTGTTTGAACTCAAATCCATCTTCACTAACTTTATAAAAAAACTTTTGTCCAAACTTAAACCTTGTTCTTACACTCCCGACAATATTCCCTCTTCCTTCCTAAAATGTGCTGCTGATGGCATTGCACTCCCAGTCAGCATCATTAATCAACCGTTCCATAAAAGAATCATACGTCCCCAAACTCTGGCGCTCAGCTTATATTCTTCCTCTTCATAAAGGAGGCAAAAATACCAGCATCTCAAACTTTTGCCCCATTGCTTTGCTCTCACCAATCTCCAAAATCCTAGAAAAATGCATCCACCTCCAACGTATACCTTTCCTGACCCAAAACAATCTTCTCACTCCTACCCAGCATGGCTTCCGTCCAGGCCATAGCAAAATAACTGCTCTACTCTCTTTCCTAGAAACTGTCAATCAAGCCAGAGATTCAGGCCACTTAGTTTCTACTGTTTTACTCAATCTGTCTAAAGCCTTTGATACTGTTTCACACAAGCACCTTCTCTGTCATCTCTCAAACCTTAATCTCTCACATAATGCTTTATCCTGGTTCTCCAGCTATCTATCAGACAGATCACAGGCAGTCAAATGGAAGAACTCCATCTCTTCCTTCCTACCCAAAATGGCATTCCACAGGGATCCATCCTTGGGCCAATGCTTTTTAACATCTTCATCAATAACTTTCACACTGCTATTCCTGATGCTAAAATCATTCAACCTTAGTCTACTCTGCCTCAAACCTCTCTGAATGAATGAATGACTAAAACCCAAACTGCCTTCTCAACAACTGAAAACTGGGTGTGCCAAAACTACCTCTCTCTCAATGCAAATAAATCAAAGATTCTACTATTCCCTCACACAATGACCCTCTCCTACGATAAAAACAACTTCAAAGTCTTTTGTTAAACCAACTCACCTATAGAAGTAGTCCCCCCTTGGCATTACTGTAGATGAACACCTCAAGTTTGATATTCATATTCAACAAAATATTAAGAAAACACACCAAAAGCTAGGTATGCTGTATAGGAATAATCACTTTCTCTCCAACTCCACCAGGCAAACTCTGGCCTCAACTTATCTTCTTCCTTCCTTATTATATGGACCCCCTCTCCTAACCAACCTGTCCTCCTCTATCACCTCTAAACTAGAAAACTGCTACAACAAAATCTCTAAATTTGCCTCTGAATCTAAAAATACCCCCATCACTGCCTAACCCTACAATCCCTGAATTGGCTTGAACTCCCAAACTATCTAGACTATCTCCAACTCACTACTGCACATAGACTCATATTTCACACAACAAAATGTCCCGATCTAACTAACATCCTTCCCCCTTTCAAACCCAAAAGAGCTCTCAGATCTGAAAATCAGAACTTAATTACTATCCATAAACCTAAATGTCCTGCTGGCCAAATTCTCATATCTTTCTCACTAGGCAAAAAATGGAATTCCCTTCCCTCCACACTAAAAAACATACCAAACTCAGAAAACTTCAAAACCAAACTATTCAAACATCTATCCACTAAATGGAAATGTACCTGCCTTCACCCAACCTAATCCAAGGGGGTTCTCACTCTGGTTCCCAAGCTCTACAACTCTCATAGTTATCTTCCTATGAGCCCATCTAAGCTCTCAACAATTTCTGTAGCTTCTCTTTAAGCTCTCACATCCTACAGCTACCCTCACACAGCCCAACTTTGTAAATATTGTAAATCACATTCTACTGTTGATGTGTGTATGTAAAGCATATTTACATTTTCTTAAAAGGTTTGTTTGTAAACTGTTTCCACACCTAACGCATGTCTGTTTTCCTCAAATGAAACTGTGTGATCCCTACCTTCAAGTTTAATGAATTTGTTAACTATGCATGATACTGAATGCATTTATGAGTAACTATTCTACATAAGATCTTTAATATTAACTATCATTTGTATCTAAATTGTATAATGCATCTTGGAGCTTTTCTCTCCAGGCTTCCACTGAAAGTGGGTCAATTCGGCCCAGTGGACTTCCCCGGTAATCAAATTGCAAATAAATAAATAAATACATTTCAGTTTGCAGCAAACATTTTCACGGTTTTATTCATTTCACAGATACAGGATCAATACTGGAAATTTGTTTTGCCTGTTGTTGAAAACTAGGATGTGTAACGGAACTCATGCAGGGATTTACTGGAACAGTACACCTTTGATAGCTGAACATGTTAATAAAATAAAAAAAAAAATAGTAACACTTATGCAGCAAAATAATCCTGAAATTGTGGCGATTCATTGTTCTCACCCTTAAGAAAGTACAGTTGTGTAAAACCTTACCATAATAGTTGATATCCTTCTCTTCACTGTTGCAGTTTTCTTTACAATACAGATCCCCTGCCTAGAACAGACTGATATCCAGCCAGTATACCAAAGTCTTTAGATTGTAATAGGTATGTCGTATGTCACAAGTATGCTCCCCGTGTATAGCGTGCAGCATAACATTGATGCCTGGATGTACCATCCTCAACTGAACAGCCCCAGTAGGAACTACAGCCTAAGGATATAACCAGTTAACAGGCACATCCAGAAGGAAAAAAGGACCATGAGAAGGGAGCAAAAACTGCAACAGTGAAGAGAAGGACATTTACTGTTATGGTAAGATTTTACACAACTGTAGTATATGTCCTTCCATATCACTGTTGCAGTATTATTTGCAATATGGAGAGCACATAAGCTCAAGACATTTAGCAGGAGGGGACTTCCAAGATGGCTACACTAATAGCTTAATTCTACCTCTCCCAATGTGAAAACAGAAACTTAGCAAAGAAAGCCAGTGGATTTATATTTCTGGGTAAATGTCAGTAACTGGCTAGTAAGTGCACTGCCTGGATGCCAGGAAAAAAGAAATACAGAGGACATGAAAGAAAATCAGTTACAAAAGCTGAGAAAAAAAAAACAACTGAATGGGAAAAGTATTGCAGTTTTTCAGCAAAAAGCACTGCAAGCTCCAGACATGACTTCTAGTAACCTAGAAAAAAGTATAAGCCAACTGCACACAGACCTGATTAAAATAAATGAAACATCAATGGAGTATATCAACTCAAACAAAAAAAGGCTGGAAAAAATGGAGGAAGCTTTACATAGATATTCAGATGAGGTGCTAAAACTGCAAAAAACTGTGGTTGAAATGAAGAAAAGGCTGGCTGAACAGGAAGAGAAGTTTTAAAAAATAATAGAATTAGAGGACAGAGCACATAGGAAAAACCTGAGATTTTCTGTTGTACCAGAGAAGCTGGAAGAAGCAGACTGTATTAATTTTATGAAAGCACAAATAAGCAACTGTACTGGTATTCCACAGCAGGAGTTGTTAATTGAAAGGCCTCATTGTGTGCATTCTCCAAACCTGGCTATGCCCTAAACCTAGACCTTTAATAGGAAAGATGCAATCCTACCACCAGAAGGAGCTGACTGACAAAACTGTGGCAGACAAAGTACGAAAAGTGTGAGAAAGGAAAGTGTTGTGGAGAATGATTATTCGTTGTACACCAGGCAGAACAGTAAATGTATCTCACTATTCAGGGAATGTTGAGAAGCAGGCATGAGATTCAAATTGCTGTACCCAGTTATCTTCAAAATATTCTTTCCTGGAGGGACAAAATCATTTTTTGATGAAGTATATGCGAAGAAGGAAATATAAAAGTTTGTTCAACAAAAAGTGAGCTGTGAAACAAGAAATTCTGCTTCTTGTTCTTCTGGTAATGAAGACCAGAGAGAGAGACTGTGCCAGTGAAACATTTTTAAATATTTCAAAGGAAAATGCTTGAGAAAAGGAAAACATAGCACAAGAGTTGATTAGAAGAATTGAGAGTACATTGGAAATGAAGCTGAGACAGGATAAGGGAGATGAACAAGAATAAAAACCGTAACTTGGAAATTGACAAATGCGGGATTACAAAGCAATAACTATATTTGTGAAAAAATAACAGAACAAGAAAATCTGGAAATATTGGACTCTCTTGTTCTTTGTTAAACTTGTAGAGGACTCTAAAGCAGGCTCTATATTGGATGCTTGAATGTTTAAAAGTTCGAGTGTCATATGGTCGACACCATACGATCAAACTTTTAAAAGTTCGAACATAAAAAAAAAAAAAAAAACATACCAACTCCAAGATCACAGTACAGTGCAGAAAAGGGAAATCTTACCATTCTGCTCTGTACAGAGATCTCAGTTAAAATGTTCGAACTTTCAAAAGTTTGATCATATGGTGTCGACCATATGACACTTGAACTTTTGAAAGTTCGAGCATCCAGTATAGACCCTCTAAAGCACATGCCCTACTTCATGTCATTAATATTCAAAAAAAATACTCACGGGAGGGGAAGAGAATGGAGAAATTAAACTGTAAGTAAAGCTTTTTCTTAATGCCACTATTTTTATAGAGCATGATTTTCTTTGCATGCTATAAAGTAAAGTTTTCTTAGTTATTTTTATAAGTGTAATGGGGGTGCTAATGTAACCAGGTAGTCCTGTTTTTGTCTTTTTCCCTTCTTCTTTCTACTTGTTCAGTTTAAGATTATACAGGAACTGCGATGTAAAGTCTATTTAAAAGAGCATAACAAATGAAAAGTCAGTGTACTTTTTCTCATTCTTGCATAGGAGAATGACTCGATTAAGGCCTTTACCTTGATCTAGTTTATAGGTCGATACTAGGCTATCTGCCCAAAGGCATTTATAAGACTAGCCGGAATGTGTTGACTTTTGCTGCCCCCTTAGATTAGTTCCTGGTGCTTCTGTCCAGTAGAGCCAGTGAAGTGATCCCTGGGGTAAAATTTGTTTCCCATCCACTCGTCAAGGTTTCTCTTGAAGAGATTTAGCGAGGAGCTCTGCCTAATGTAGACTGGAATCTTGTTCCAGAGCATGGGAAGTCTTTAGGACAGGATAATCTATCCCTCCAGCACATCCTATTTATTGTTGTGGTGAGGTTTCGTTCCCTGGAGCGTGTGGCTCGAGGGGATATGGTTTTGTTTAGGTGGAGCATGTCCATCAATTCTGGGTCAGACATGGCCTTGTATGTCAGGCAGAGATCACCTCTGAGTAGGCGGTATGCAACAGAGTACAGCTGAAGTTTCTTCAGTCGAGCTGCATAGGGCATTTGCTTGAGGCCAGTGATCCTCTTGGTGAGGTACTTCTGTGGTCTTTCCAGTTGTTGCAGGTGTCTTGTAAGGTACATCCCAAATGGGACATTGTACTCTATGATGGGTCTGATAAGTGATGTGTAGAGGGGCCCAATGACCTCTTTCAATCTGGATGCAAACCCTTTTGTGATTAGGTGGGCCACATAGAAGGATTTTCTAACCACTTTGGTAATGTGATTATCAAAGGAGAGGTTACTATCTACTTGGGTCCCCAAGATCTTAAGTCTTCCGTATTTAGGGGGCTACCACCTATGTGGTAGTTTGTGGGTACTTTGTTTTTTCCAAAGAAACTGACTATGAACTTTTTGGCATTTAGCTTGAGGCCATGCTTTGACACCAGGTATCTGTCTCAGGGAGACCCTTTTGGAGGATGTTTGTGTCAGCTGGAGAATCAATTATAGCCCCTAGTTTGCAGTCATCTGTGAACTTGGTCAGCCATAGTCCTTCTGTGCTTGCCTGTACCTCTGAGAAGTACATGCCGAACAGGAGGGGCCCTAGGACTGAGCCCTGGGAAACGCCACTTGTAACTGGTTTATAGTCAGACCTAGCTCCCGCAACTCTTACCATGTGGGTTCTGTCCGTGAGCCAGTTGGCAACCCATCTCATGACATAGGGGTTTATGTTCAGGCTGGTGAGCTTGTCTAGAATACCTGAGTGGGGAATGGTGTCAAAAGCCTTTGCAAGGACTAGGTAGGCTGTGTGGACCACCTTTCCCTCATCTATAGCCTTGGTAACTGTCTCAAAGAAGTCCACCAGGTTTAGGAGGCATGATCTGCCCTTAAAGCTGAACTGGGTAGGGTCCAGTGTTTGGAGGTTTCCAATGTCTCTGTTAATGAGATTCATGATGATGCACTCCATATCTTTGCAGACCAAGCTAGTCAGGCTTATAGGGAGATAGTTCTCGGGGTCCGTTGTGGCTCCACCTTTGTGGAGCGGAATAACCGTTGCTGTGTGCCACTCTGTGGGCACATAGCCTGTGGAGAGGCTGAGTTTAAACAGTGTGTTTAGATGAGGGGTTAGTTCATCTTTGAGCTCATGTAGGACGCAACCTGGGACACCGTCCAATCCCACTTGATGCTGTGTTTTGGTTTTGGAGAGGGCTGTTTTAACCAGAGTATCTGTGATTTCAGGGGCACTACATTCTTCTGCTATAGTGATGGGCCCTTTTGGAGGTGAGAAGGGGTGAAGTTTGCACTGAACCTGTCTGCCAGGATGTTTGCTATAATCGGTCAGTTCAGTGTATTTTGTGCCATTCTGCACTAACTCCGAGCAGATCTGAGAATTGCCACTTAGATTCTTCACATAGCTAAAGAATGCCTTGTGGTCATCTTTGGAGTCCATGGAAATTTTTCTTTCGAAGATAGCCTTGGATGATTTTATGAGGGAATGTAGTTTCTTGCCGATACTGATCAGGGATGTCTTCCCTTCTTGGGATTTTACTCTTTTCTGTACTAGTTTCCTCCTTCTGTTGTATAGCTTGCTTATGGCAGGGGTCCACCAGACTGGTTTCCTTTTCTTAGAGGAGTGAGTCTTGGTTTTGTTTGGGATAGCATGAGCCATGCATTCTTTTAAGTGACCGTAGAGTGCATTAGTAAAGGATTTTGCAGCTTGGACAGCGTTATCCTTTAGCATGGGGGTTTAGAAACTTCCCACCTCAGTCTTAAGTAACATGAAGTTTACTTCTGAAAAGTTTTTCACAGTGGTTTCTTTGACATGGGATGGTGGTGGTGGAATGTGGATATCCAGAGTGATTAGTTTATGGTCAGATCTAACCAGCGAGGGGTTGACCTCCAGTGTGGAACACTGGTCACCCATGATGGCGATGACCAGGTCCAATATGTTGTCAACTCTGGTGGGGGTGTTGACCAGTTGATCCAGGGTGTTTGAGTTTATAAATACTAGGAAATGTTGTGCAAGGGAGTTTGTACTTGAATAGTTCTCCCAGTTAATGTTTGGGTAATTGAAATCACCCAATATCAGGGTGTTTGGTAGGACCTTTATGTTTCCCAGTGTTTCCAGGAATGCGGAGTAGGGGTCCTGGGACATGGTGGGTGATCTGTAGTAAGCTATAATTTGAATAGCAGTTTTGGCCGTTGTTAGTTGCACGTGAATGATCTCTGAAGCATCGTGCTGTGCCACTAATCTGGAGGTGTGGGTATCCCTGATGAATATGGATACACCCCCGCCTTTTGTATTTCAGTCTGGGTTTTGTGGCTGAAATGTATGGTATGAGTTGTAGCCTGGTAGTGCTGGGGTGCTCTCTGGAGCCTTAAACCAGGTTTCTGTTACTGCACATATAGCGATTTTCTCTATACGGAGTAGTGCCTTGAGTGCGTGCATTTTGAGGTTTAGACTTCTGGTATTGAGTAGCATTACCCTCAGTTTTTTGTTACTTGTGCTATTTACGGTGGTGGGTTTGTCTTTTGAGCCTTGCCTAAAAAAGGCACTATGTGGGTGGCAAGAGCCTTGGCCAGTATTTGAAAGCCTAAGGATGACAGGTGCAAGCCATCTCTAGCGAAGCAGCTTGGCTTGTCGAGCATGTCATCCCAGGCTGACAGACACTGGATCCCCTTTGAATAACACCAGAAGCTTAGCCAATTGTTGAAATTGATAATTTCTTTCTATACCGTGGTATCATTCTTGGTGAGGGCAGGATGCTACTCAGGGTCAGGGTCATACTGGCCTGGGCTGCATGATCAGAGAGGTCCTCCATGTCTCTCCGTGTAGTCCAGGGAGGTATGGCTCAGGTCATTCACACCAACATGGACAATGACAGAGTCATATTTGTACTTGTTCTGGAGTGACCTGAGTGCTTGTGTTATGTGGTGGATCCTGGCACCCGACAGGCAGCAAACACTAACCTTCTCCTTGTTCAGCCTAGTGAGTGGGACATCAGTGTGCCTGACTATAGAGTCACCTATTACTAGTGCGTTGAGTATGTCATTTTGCCTTAAGGGCTGTGATTGCATGGCACACTGGTTTTGTGAAGTATGTGTTTCATGGTTTGTGTTGGTGGGGGGTGAAGGTTGCTTGAATGTTTGCTTTGGAGGTCTCTGTTGCTTTTGTAGATTTTTATTTAGAGCCTCCGAGTATGTTTTCGTCAATTTATGTGTGTTTTCTGCCGGTGCTGGTTTCATAGGTCTATGTGAGACTGGTGGTGTATTGCAAGCAATTCCTTTCTCCTCTTGACTGCTGGTCCAGTCTTGGGTTGAGAGAGCCTAGCCTCCAGTTTGGCTGTATAATTGCATCTCTTGCATGTATTAGTGTCTGGCGGAAGGAGGAGAGGGTTGTCTGTGTACATGAGGCAATTGTAACATTGCCTCAAAATGCCCAGATTCACCAGTTGGACCAGATAGTACACCTAAAACTGCCCTTTGGACATGCCTGGATAGGTACAGTGAACTGTTTTACTGATTGGCTGGTAAGGTCGAATAGAGAGCCTTGTCCTTCTCTACAGTATGGGGGGGGGGTCTAGTGCTAAGGTTTATTAGTGCTTGCTATGAGTTTTGAGCAAGTGCCTGGATGAGAAGTGAATGGTTTGAGTGCTATAAGTTGAAAGTTTGTTTAGTTCCAAGTTTTATTCGAAAGCAATGATGATCTGGGCAAGTGGCTGCATAGCCACCTGGAGTTTTGTATAGAATGATATGGCCAGGGAATTGTTATGGCTATGCTTGTATAGCCCCTAGAGTTGATAGCCTAGTACCAACCTATGAACCTATGAATATCAAACTGATTTATACAATAATATGCTTGTGTCACAGATGTATTACAACTGTATGCCATTTGTATATCAAACTGATTTTGTACAGATGCTTGTGCGGAAAATGTATTTGTGAGCTTTGCTTATGTTGAAATGCATCAACAGTGCACCCTGCTGAAATGAAGAGAAGGAATATTCGATATCTAAGAAGAAAAGGTTTGCTTGGAAACAGCCAAACCCAAAGGCCTAGGATGAAAAGAAACAAAAAGCTGTTCATAGTTATGAAAATCTTTAGCCTTGTCCAAATAATATCTGAGGTGTCTATGCAAAACTTTCACACTAACAGATCGCAGAGAAGGGAAAAAGGTGGATAAAAGAAGACTGTTTAAAAGACAACTCATTAACCACCCTGGGCATAAAAGAAGAATTAGTACGAAAGGACACCCCATCCGTATGAAAAACTAAAAAAGGAGGAACAGCCATAAGGGCTTGCAGCTCAGACACCCCTCTGTCAGAAGTAAGGGCCAAAAGAAGAACATTATTCCAAGAATAATGATGTAAGGAAGCTGAAGTAACAGACTCAAAAGGAGCCAGAGTCAAATTTTCTAAAACAAAATTAAGACACCAGGAAATAGGGACAGGCTTCCTGGGAGGCCTAATGTGAAGGATGGCTTTAAGAAACAGTTTAGCCTCAAACCTAGAGGCCAAGGGGGGAGTCAAAGGTAGATGAGCAGAAATAGAAGTCAGGTGAATATGCCAATGCAGCATTGAGCAATTCACACAAATAAGAGAGAACCAAAGGAACATCCATGGTAAGTGGGTCCAGGTTATGAGAAAGACACCAAACAGCAAATCTCTTCCATTTGGACAAATACTATTTTCTGGTAGTGGGTTTACTGGCCTCCTGCAGGACCCAAGGCACATCCTCTGAAAAAATGTGTCTAAAGGGGATAAAAACTATAACACTCACAATGTCAGTTGAAAAGTGGCCAAATAGGGATGGATGAGAGACCCTTGTCTTGTGTGAGTAGATCCACTCTGAGTTAACTTGTGATGATTGTCCTTGGCTAAAGTCTGGGCCAAAAGGGAGTTACCAGCAAAATTTCAGGAACATCCTGTTTTATCTTGATCAGGAACTTTGGAATGAGAGGGAGGGAAGGCATAAAGAAACATCCCCATCCAAGAAAAAGAGAGGGTGTCCACCTTCCAGGCCAGAGGATATGGAACTGTGGAACAAGAGAGAGAAAGTTGTTTGTTCAGAGGGGAGGCAAATAGATCAACTTGAGGAGTACCCCACTGGTGGAAAATGTCCAGAAACACATCCCTGTGAAGCATCCACTCATGGGATTGTGTTATGGACCTGCTCAGAGAATCTGCCACTATATTTTGATCTGAGAGAATGTAAACTGCCTGAAGAGTCACTTGATACAGGATAGATAGATCTCAAACCTGGACAGGTAATCTGCACAGAACATAATAACTTGTCTCCCCTTGTTTGCTGATATACCGCACCAATGTGGTATTTTCTGTGAGAATTTTGAGGGACCCTGGAAAGAAACTAGAATGAAAAGCCTTATGAGACAAAAGAGCTCTTATCTCTTTAAAACTGATGTGATCTTTCTTTTGTCAAAGAAATCAAAGGCCCTGCACTTTTAGAGAACCAAAGGAGCCCCCCCCCCCCCCATCCCATGTCTGAGGTATCTGTGAAGAGTTCCTGAGAGGGGAATGGAGGTTGAAAAGGAAGCCCTGGGTTTAGGGACAAGTGATGGATCCACCACTGAAATGCCAGCTCAAGGCATGTAAAAAGAGGGACTAGAAAATCTAAAGGCTGAGAATATTGAAGCCAAACTGATTTTAGAAACCACTGGAGCTTTCTCATGTGTAGCTTTGCCACAGCAAGCATAGGAATGGTGGAAGCCATATAACCCAGAGCCCTCAGAAATTCCCTGGCTGTAACTGAAGGCAGTGGAGGAAGGGACTGAGGAAAAGCAATCAGAGTTAAAGCCTTGGGAGGAGGCAAGGATACCAGCACAAGAATAGTCTGGAGCCTGCATCCCAGAAAACATGATCCTGACAGGGAGTCAGGGATGATTTTTGGAAATTTACAGTAAACCACAGGCTTTGCAGGACAGAAACAGCAAAGTGTAGTTGCTGAAGCAAAATGTCTGGAGAAGAGGCCTGACTGAGCAGGTCATCCAGGTAAGGAAAGAACTGTATCCCGCTCAAGCTGCAGAAAGCAATCACAGAAGGGAGGCATTTGGTTAAGACCCTTGGGGAAGTAAAGAGACCAAAGGGTAAAGCAGAGAACTGAAAATGCTAGAAAGCAACAGAGAAATGTAAAAACTTCCTGAAAATGGGATGAATAGGAATGTGTGGATAAGCATGCTTGAGATCCAGGGAAACTAGAAAAGCCTGAGAAAGTAGAAGAGGAAACAAGGTTTGAAGAGACAGCATCCAAAAAGAAGGGAACTTCAAAAAGTTGTTTAGTTGTGAAAGATTCAAAATGGGTCTCCAGGTGCCTTCTTTCCTGAGGAACAAGAACTTTGTGGAGTAAAGCCTCTCCCCCCTCAGAGGAGTTGGAAATTCTTGATTTGTTCCTTGAGCAAACAGGCCCTGAAGCACCTCTGGGGAAAAAAGGGCAGCGTTTCCAGACTAGGCTAAGGAATTCCCAAAAAGGGAGGAAGAAATTTACAAACCATAGAATACCCCTAGCAAATTATGGAAAGAATCAATGAGTCTTTGGTGACCTTTAACTAACAGGAAGGGGCAGGAATAGAAGTAGAGAAAGAGGGATGTGACTGAGGAAAGCAGAGCAACAATGGTCAGACGGTACCAGGTTTGTCAGGGAAAGGAGGCCTCTGAGTTGGAGGAGTTTGGTTAGCCTTAGCAGGGGGAGGGTGATGCTGTCTATCCAAAGGCAGGCTTGTTAGGTTAATTCCTCCGAAACTTGGGAACAGGTGAAATAAAAATATGCTTCAAATCTGGTAAAGCCTTATCCTTTTCTTTCAGGGACTTAAAACAACTCTATAGTAGCAGTGCCAAACAAATTTTTATTATCCAGAGGAGCATCCATCAGTTTAGCCTTGATATCATCATCAAAATTTGAAGTCTGAGCCAGGAATATCTCTTCAAAATGGATCTAAAGGCAGTAGCCATGGATGAAGCATCAGCTGCATCACTGCTGCATTTAATAGAATGGTGAGCAACTTGGGAAGGTGTCCTTTGCAAGGAAAGAGCAGACACCTTCCCCTCACAATCAGGAAGATATGAAATAGCCTGACAGGCCTGAGAAAAAAAAGAGCCAAAACATAATCTGGTCGTGTGTGTCATAGTTCACAGCTACAAAGACTAGGGTAGCAGAAGTATACACTTTCTTACCTAGGCTCTCTATTGTTCTGCTGTCCTTTTCAGAGAGAAGCAATTTTGTAGAAGGCAACAATTTGGAGGGTTTATCAGAGGGAACTGATACCACAGACTGGTTTAGCGAGGGGTACTTATAAAGAAACTTGCAATCATCAAGCACTTTATAAAACCAGTCAGGTATTTTGGGAGGAGGGGGCCTGGGAATCAGGAGCCTGAGAAGCAGTAGAAAATGCATCCAGCAAGGCAGCAAGAACAGGAGGAACAGCAGAGGGCCTAGGAGACTCCATTTGCTGAAGTTCATAGTACCTCTTCTGAACATCAGACACCTGAGCACAGTCCTATTTGAAAAACTCCATAATTTTGTAAATTGTGTCACCAAAGGAAATCTCCTCAAAAGGAGAGTCAGGACTGGTGGACTCTTCTTTCTCAGAACTGTCAAGTGGCAAAGGAAGCTGAGAAGAATAAGTCAGAGATTATTCATCAGAATCTTCTTCATTCTCAGAGGAATTCTGCTCCCTAGGCCTCTTAAGAGGAGCAGGAACAGAAACCTGCTGTGAAGGCTTTAGAGTCATAAGGGAATTCACACTCTGGATCTTTAGGAGCAGAAGAAATGTGCTTAGTTTTCTGTTTCTTTTTAAGAGGTACATCAGCTTTAAACATCTTAACAGGCTCTGACCCCTGATGACATTCTACAATTGCAGTCGTAATCTCTTCCTAATATCGGAGGAACACTGCTAGGCCCTTCAGTAATTATCGGCTGCGGTTCCCCTATACATCTAAGGTGGATGTCTGCTAGGACTTCATGGACATCCATGACAGCCTCCAAAATGGTAGTGGCCAAGGAATCCAACAAGGAAACCGGATGATCCACCGGGCTTTCACTAGCCTCAAGAGAGATGTCCAGTGGAGGTGGTACAGAGAAAAATCTGAACAAGCTTTCTTGGTTGTCTTCTTTGCAGACAGCTGATCCTTAGGCCAGGAAAATCCTTCCATAGGATCTTTAGCCAACAGCTTAAGTTGTTAGTTTTTCAAATAAATAGTTAGGGAAGAAAGGCCAACTATGCAACATCTATGGGAAGAAAAGCTTGACAAATCTCACAAGATGTATGGTCATTGGAAGCACCTAAGCAAACCAAACACTGCTTGTGACAATTTTTATGGGGAATTTGTCTTCCGTACTGGCATTTCCCCTTTCATTATGACATGACACCAACAACCAAAACAAGGCAAAACAAAGATAAGAAAATAAAAACAATGGGGCACTTATCTGAAAGTGGTTTGTAACCAGCAAACAGGTGTTCAGACCGACGATCGAAGATGGCATTCAGACTGCAGCAAAAAAGTTCTGAGGATGATACATCCAGACATCATCTTTATGTCCTACACTGTGTACGGGGAGCATACGTGTGACATATGGTGTACCCATTACAACCTAAGGCTTTGGTATACGGGTCGGATGTTGGATGTTAGGCTGCCCTAGGCAGGGGATCCCTATTGTAAAGACTACTATAACAGGGGCATGCATTGTTAGGTAAACAATAAGAAACACACTTAAGTTATCATGAAAAGAAGTACAGAAATTAGTCTACTACATGAAATAAAGGGCAGAGAAATCTTGTCTCTTTGCATGGTTTTTGGGGAGGTATAGAAGCACTGCATGCCAATCTTATTCAATACACGGAAGTAAGAAGTCTCTCTCGGAGAAAAGTGTTGTCATACATATGGTTAAATTTTATTAACTTTTTCAGAGGTACTAAGCGATGAGTCTTGCTACAATGTATAAAATTGGATGACATTTAATGCAAAAACAATATAACGTTCATTTTGATGCGAATAATAAAGAATACTGACATGCACTTGATAATACTACTTTAATTAGTGAGGACATAACAGAGATCTGAGAATAGCAACTGAGAAACATCCTAATTTTGGTACTAATGTTTCATTCATTATTAGCTAAAGATATATTATTTTCAGAGATATATTATGCCACACTGCATACAGAGATAAAATGGTGCATATTCCACTGTATAGAGCAGTGAGCAAAACACAAGTAATCCACAGTGCTCGAGCCAAGTCATTTATGCGACAAGTGACCCTAGAAGGTAAAAGGACAAACCTAAAAGGGTACCAAAGTTCAAACAGGACAAACCTAAAAGGGTACCAAGGTTCAGCCTGGACAATATCACCTTAGCTCTTAGATCTAGGAGAAAAACACCTCGCATCAGGAGGAATAAGATACCTTATTTTCACAAGCCAATTAAGTGAGCTGATAGATGAAAGAGAATGCTTGCCCAGCTTGAATAAACTATAAAAACCTCTGCAAGGTGACTTTCTTCTTGCTGGGAGGGGATTAGAAGCATTCTCTAGATCGAAGAGCTAAGGTGATATCTTCTGGGCTTACCCTTGGGTATCTTTTACTGTATAAAACATTGGTGAGACCACTGAATGCTGTCATTCAATCTGCTTCTAGAATTCTAAACAGATAAAAAAAGTTTAAGAGGATTCAAAGGTACTTTAAAACAGATCCATACAGTAAACATCTGAGTAATATGAAATGGTCTGAAAGTTATCTCTCTTTTACATAAATTATAGTGGATATGCGTGACAATTCTTTTTATTTTATTTTGTATTTCTTAATTGTACCCATTTCAGTCTCATCCTGGGGAAAACAATAGTTTCATGACATTATATACGAAGTGAATGACAAAATGCAATATATGCATATATACAAAGTGAATATTATCATGGGTGGCTTGAGGAAATAAACTCAATGGAAAGTTCAGTTACAGGCTTGCTGTTCCTGAACTGTTTGAAAGTTTCTGTGAGGCCATTTTTGCTTGGGCTGAAGGAGGGTCTCTGTGTTTATCAGTGGCAGTGACTAACATTGAGCAGCTTCCCTGCCCCGGAGAGTGGTTACTGACTTGAAACTGTAGTTTTATTGGCCACTAGGGGTCATTTCCATAACTCCTTCATCTGTCCTCAGAGGAGTGGTTTAGGGCAGTGACTTGTGGTTTGTTGGCCAATTTGGGTCATTTCCTGTCTTTTCCAGCCCCCTGCTATAAAGCACGCTTTAGCGATTTAGCGAGCTCGGAGTTGCTACTGTTGCACACTAGGGCAACGCCGGTTAAGCAGGTTTAAACTATTCGGGCTACCTAAAGTCCACTCTTCAAATTTTCCCTTAAAACTACCTTCCTCGAACTAT
The DNA here is from genome assembly GCF_019279795.1 of Protopterus annectens. Lineage (NCBI taxonomy): Eukaryota > Metazoa > Chordata > Ceratodontiformes > Protopteridae > Protopterus > Protopterus annectens. The sequence goes on from NC_056729.1 coordinate 1,249,366,366, forward strand.
ACTACCGATCTAATCAGCGTATCCTATATTTATATAGATCATCTCTACTTGACTCCAAGTAGACTATTCTCTATCTGTTAAGCGTAGCACTTGCTCCTACAGTACTTATTACCTTGATACGGCACTCTTGTCATAGATAGTACCCCAAAAGGCAACCCCCATTTCGGTCACCCACGTCCCCGAATCTTTTTAAGTTTTTTGTCTATTCCTTCAAGCATGTCGAGGGATCACTTGCAAGTGTCCTCTGCTGCAGAGCTGGTGAACGGGGGAATATTGAGGCAATGATACAATTGCCTCATGTACCTGAACAACCCTCTCCTCCTCCCACAAAACACAAATACATGCGAGAGATGCAACTATACGGCCAAACTGGAGGCTGAGCTCTCTCAACATAGGTCTGGCAAGACCAGTCAGGAGGAGAAGGTTACCACACACACACTAGACCCAGTCTCACATATTTCCATTACAACCTCAAATCATACACATAAACACACAAAGACATACTGAGGCTCTGATCAAAAATACTCCAAAACAGCAGAGGTCACCAAAGCAGACAACCAAACCACCACCATCTCAGAACTCAACACCTGCAACACATAGACCTCACAGTCAGAGTGTCAAACAGTCACAGCCCTTAAGGCCAAACACAATGCCAGACACACTAGTCATTGGTGACTCCATAGTCAGACACACTGGCGTCCCGCTCACCAGACTGAGTAAGGAGAAGGTCACAGTAAGCTGCCTGTCGGGCGCTAGAATCCGCCACAAGCACTCAGGTCTCTCAACAGCAGGTACAAATATGATTCAGTCATTGTCCACGCTGGTGTAAACGACCTGAGGCGTACCTCCTTGGACTACATGAAAAGAGACATTGAGGAGCTCTCTGATTATGTAGCCCAGACAGGTATGACCCTGACCTTGAGCAGTATCCTACCTTCACCAAGAATGATGCCACAATACAGAGATAAGATGATCAGCTTTAACAATTGGCTTAAACACTGGTGTCATTCAAAGGGGATCCAGTGTCTGTCTGCCTGGGATGACATGCTGGACAAGCCACGCTGCTTCACAAGGGACGGCTTGCGCCTGTCACCCTGGGATTCGGATATTGGCAAAGGCTCTTGCCACCCCATAGTGCCTTTTTAGGCAAGGCTCAAATTCTAAACCTACCACCCTAGAACACAAAAAAAAAAAAACTAAGGGTAATGCTGCTCAATGCCAGAAGTCTAAATCTCAAAATGCACTCAGAGGCCCTTCTCAGTATGGAGAACATCGATGTCTGTGCTGTGACAGAAACCTGGTTCAAGGCTCCTGAGAGCACCCCGCTATCAGGTTTTACCTCATATCATGCGTTCGGCCCCAAAATCTGGACAATACCAAGAAAGGAGGGGGTATCCATATTCATCAAGGACACCCACACCTCAAGACTGGTGGCAACGCACGATGCATCGGAGACCATCCAGGTGCAATTAACCATAGGCAAGACTGCTCTGCAAATTGTAGCATGTTACAGGCCACCCTCACAAACTCAGGAACCTCACATGGCCTTCCTGAAAACACTAGAGGGATAAATGTATCACCAAACACCATCGTGACTTCAATTACCCTAATATAGACTGGGAACACTACTCAAGCCCAAACACCCTAGCCCAAAAGTTCCTGGAATTCATAAACTCAAATGCCATGGAACAACTAGTCACCATCCCACAAGAGGAGATAACATACTTGATCTCATCATCACGAACATGGGAGCACAATGTTCAACACCCTCACTGGTGAGATCAGACCACAAACTAATCTCGCTGGAGCTCCTCATCCCACCCCACCTGAAATAAAAAGACCACAGTAAAGAACTTCAAAGCCGACTTCACACTTCTAAAGACTAGTGTGGTCTCCTTTAAGGCCCCGAGCCAGTGGAAAACAGTACTCAAGCCGCTGAATCACTTACAAATGCCTTCTACCAGCACCTGCAGGACTGCATGGATAAGGCAATCCCAAGCAAAACAAAGACTCTTTGTACCAAAGGCAAGCGTCCAGTCTGGTGGACCCCAACCATAAACAAACTCTACAACAAAAGGAGGAAGCTACTACAAGATAGAGCAAAACCCTTAAAGGTAAGACACCCTTGATCACTATAAGTAAAAACTAAGAGCTCTCATAAAATCATCCAAAGCAAATTTGGAGAGAAAAATAGCTAAAGACTCAAAAGACAATCATAAGGCCTTCTTTAGCTATGTTAGAAACCTGGGAGGAAACTCCCAGATATGCTCAGAGCTTGTTCAAAATGATGTGAAGATTACTGATCCTACAGACATTGCCAACATACTGGCTGACAGGTTCAGTGCAAACTTCTCCCCTCCCCAAAAAGGAGATATCTATACCAAACGATTGCAGCCCCCAAACATCTCCAGCGCCCAAGTGAGAACTGCTCTCTCCAAAAAAACACAGCATCCATGGGACCTGATGGTGTCCCGGCTGTGTGCTCCATGAACTCAATGAGGAATTAAACCCACAGCTAGGACAGCTGTTTAATCAAAGTCTTACCTCTGGATACGTACCCAGGGAGTGGCGCACTGCAACTGTGGTACCACTTCACAAAGGCGGTGCCTCCACCGACCCTGGAAATTACCGGCCCATTAGCTTGACAAGCCTTATCTGCAAAGCCATGGAGAGGATCATAATGGACCTCATAAATAAAGACACAGGGAATTTGCAGACTTTGGATCCAACCCAGTTTGGCTTTGTCAAAGGCAGATCATGCCTTTTAAAGTCAACCGTCACCAAAGCCATTGATGAGGGAAAGGCAGTCCATACAGCCTACCTCGATCTGGCTAAGGCCTTCGATACAATATCCCATTCGTGTATCATCGAAAAACTCATCAGCTTAAATGTCAACCCATACATCACAAGATGGGTTGCAAACTGGCTGAGTGACAGAACCCACAGGGTCAGAGCTGCTGGCGCCATGTCAGACTCAAAGCCTGTCACAAGTGGTGTCCCACAGGGCTCAGTCCTGGGCCCACTCTTGTTTGGCATCTACTTTTCCAGTACAAGCAAACACAGGAGGGTTATGGCTGACAAAGTTTGCAGATGACTGCAAACTGGGCGCCATAGTAGAAAACACATCTGACGCAGATATCCTTCAGAAGGGTCTCACAGAAAGCGGATAACTGGTGCCAGAGCCACGGCCTAAAGTTAAATGCCAAAAATGCATAGTCATAGAAAAACAAGGTTACCCCTAGCTACCAAATAGGTGGCAATCCACTGAGCACAGAAGAAGTTATCAGGGACCTGGGGACCCAGGTTGATAGTAGTCTGTCATTCGACACCCATGTAGCTAAAGTAGTTAGGAAGACCTTCTACATTGCCCACCTTATCATGAAGGGATTCTCATCTAGATCAAGGGAGGTCATAGTCCCTTTACTCATCACTCATCAGACCAATGATTGAGTACAATGCCCCATTCGAATGTATCTGACCCGACACTTGCAGCAGCTGGAGAGGCCACAAAGTTCCTCACCAAAAGGATAAAGGGTCTCAAAAATCTGTCCTATGCTGCCCGACTGAAAGAACTCCAGCTCTATTCAGTTCAGAGGTGACCTTTGCCTAACATACAAGGCCATGTCAAACCCAGATTTGATGAATATGCTTCACCTCAAAAAATCTAGATCCATCAGAGCCACAAGGGCGGAGACTTAAACCTTGACACGGCTATTAATAGGGCGTGCTGGAGGATAGATTCATCACCCAAAGACTCCCTATGCTGTGGAACAAAATCCCGGTACATGTGAGGCAGAGCACCTCGCTGGCCTTGTTCAAGAGAAATCTTGACCAATGGATGGGAGATCGCAGATATACCCCAGGGATTACCTCAGTGTCACTGCTCGACAGAGGCACAGCAAAATAATGGGTATAGTTCCCCATACTAAAGGGGTGGCGTAAGCCACAAAACGATGGGCTAGGCTTGTAAATGCCCTCGGGCAGATAGCCTAGTATGAACCTATGAACCTATGAACCTATGACATTATATACAAAGTGAGTGAAAAACATTACATATACATGCATTATACACAGAATGGAAAACTGAGTTTGGATTGCTGAAAGAATTGCAATTAAAAATAGAGCCAGAGCAAGGTATGTAGAAGAGAACACAGATGTGTATGACCAGAGAGATAGAATTGCATTTCTCTGTCTTTCGGCTTTTCCCTGTTAGGGGTCACCACAGCGGAACTCTAGTCTGCTAATTATTGGCAGTAGATTTTTACGTGCTGGCTTGCCAGGCCTAACACACAACCTTCAATGAAGGAACGCCCATTCACAGATGTTGACACACAGAAGACGCTCTGAGAATCGAACGTGCAACGCCTGTGAGGCAACAACGCTACCACAGCACCACCACCGCAGTATAGAGTTGCATTTCTCGAGTCTAGAAATGTGATTTTATTTGTGAATTGAAAATAGGGCAAAAAGAATGATCTTTAAAAAGTTAGAAATTCCCATGTGTTGGGACAAGGACTGAGAAAGCATGGTTTGTGCAGCAAAGCATAGTCTGTGGGGGTCGGAGGGCAGGCCATGAGTGGTTAAGATGCCTAAGGTGGTACACTGGTGTTAGGAAGCTAGTGGTGGGAAGGTATCATTCTTGTTAAGTTTAAATAGTTGAGGGGCAAGTTCAAAGGCAGCATAGTGTTTCACAGGTAGCCAGTTAGCTTTTTCAATGGGGGTGCAGTGGTGTTCATTTCTTGTGGAGTGAGTGATGAATCTGCAAATGGCATTTGAAATGGACTGAACGGTGGATATAGTTCTTTTAGAAGCTGCAGCAATTAGCGGGAGACAGTATTCTAGTTGAGGCAGTAAGAAAACTTTACCTGCGACATTTTTGCAGGGCCTGGATAGAAAGGGTGAGATCCTATTAGCCCAAAGTATGAGAAAGGTGTGTGTAGAGGTGTGTCTGTGTAGAGGTGTGTGTGTGTGTGTATGTGTGTATATATATATATATATATATATATATATATATATATAACATATATATATATATATATATATATATATATATATATATATATATATAGGGGTGTGTGTGTCTACAGGTGTGCGTGTGTGTGTATAGATATCTATATATATATATATATATATATATATATATATATATATAGAGGTGTGTGTAGGTATATAGAGGTGTGTGTGTGTGTGTGTGTGTGTGTGTGTGTGTGTGTGTGTGTGTGGTCCATGCGCAGTTAGAAATTTAGAAAGGAGTCAAACCAAATGCCTAGGTATTTGAATGAAGTGACAGTTTCAATAGCGTTATTAAGATGACTGAGGATTTTTAGAGGCCCGGAGACAGAAGTGAGTGCCAAAAAGTATTAACTTAATAATGCGACTTTGGCTGAGCACTGAGTATTTATGTTAGACATCACAATTTTTACACTACAAATAATTATGTTCTAGCTGAGTTGTTAGGATACCATTTAAATGTGGCTTGTTTCACTCTAGAGCAGGAAGCCTTTAGATGCATTATGTTTGAGTATTAGGCAGTCCGATGACATTTTTTCTTTTAAAAAATGTGGCAAGTAGAAAGTCAGCACATTGTTTCACAGGTATGACATTATATACAAAGTAGGAAAAACTGGTTATGGCTCAATTTGAGCTGGTTGGAAACTCCTAAAAGACATTCATGTGGCTCAGAGTTCAATATGTTTACAGTGAACATGAGCAAAGTTTAGATACATGTCTTATATTTCTCAAAACCTGAACAATATAAACACTGGCATGCAAGAAGAAATGAAAACATGATGAGTTCAACTGACAAAATCATTACTATTCAAAAGAAACTTAAAAACTGAAAAAAAAAAAAAAAAAAACAAATACCTCAGATAGAATTTTAAATATATTTCCAAAATATGCTCAGACAAGGTATGAGGAATGTTGGCCTCTGATATTAGATCGTCTATCTGTTTTATACAATTTCAGTTACTGCTTTGCATCTGTGTCAGCTATCAATATGACTGGCTATAAATCCATTTATAACACCTCAATCCACTGCATATCAGCTCACCCTTAAGAGGCAAGTGTAGTTAAATGACACTGCGAATAAAGTGGATCTGAACTCTTTCTGTATTCACAGTGAAAAATATTGTCTTAATACTATTTACAGAGCTCAGAGATTCATGTTCCACCTTCCTAATCCCCTTACATATATGCATTCAGTGTTTTGGTTATAATCAATATTAAACATAAGAAAAGAGAACAGCTTCTGTTAGCATAACTTCCAACCAATAAATTCAAAAAATCCAGACAAAGCCAAAAATAATGGGAGGATAAAGGCCCCAAATCACTGGCAGAATTTAAATACAGCTCTTATAAGTTTAAAAGGTTTCTAGAATAACTGGCTTTGCATTAGCCTCCATCTTCAGTAGGATATGAACTTAGAAAATGCAAACATATGCCATTATTTACTGACTTCAATCCTTGATATCGTGACAACATTCCCAGTGTGCAATGGGAAGGGGGACACAAGCTCAGAAACAAAATTGAGCAGGATTGTTCAAAAAAACCTCTGCCCGTCTACGAGTTTGTTTGTGTCTTTCTGCTTTTCCCAGTTAAGGGTCGCCACAGCGGAACTCCGGTCCGCTAATGATTGGCAGTTGATTTTTACGTATCGGCTTGCCTGACACACAACCTTCAACAAACGTACGCCCATTCACACATGTCTCCACGCAGAAGATGCTCTAGCTGAGAATCGAACCGGACAGCGTCTTACTGTGAGGCGATAACGCTACTGCAGCACCACCACTGCGGGTCTCTGCCCGTCTACGAGTATATTACTTTTTTATCTATTAAACTGGACTCGTGATTCTTCTTAAGATAAGATTTGGTTTAAAATGCCTCCCTAGCTGAAGAGAGGGTGTCATTTGTTTTGTATGTAGCTGAGGAAACAAAAAGTTTGTTAATTAATAAGTGACAGACATAAAATGAATATGGCAACGCACTAACAATAAAGTGGATGGTTAGTCTGATTTATATTACAGAATCATGGCTATGATCCAACAGGTACTGGTTGGCATTGTGTTAAATCAAGAAGGCAAGCAATAGGCATGAAAGTGGGCTATTAAAATTGCATCCAGGGTAGTCACTCATCAGCAGGAGCTTAAGTCACACAATAACTTGTTGGTCATTCATACCAACAAATAGGGACACTGGAGGCTATGGTACAATGACTTTACCTAAAGTTGGATGATCTTAAAAGCTGGAGCAGGAGAAACAGTTTACAATTTACAGGGTTGCCAGAGTCAGTGGGAGGCCCTAACTCCATTACTTTTATCAAACTAGAGCTAATCATGATCCTAAAACTTCCTATATCTTCAGTTATTGAATGAGATCACTGAATTACCCCAAGACCACCTCTAATGCATCTGCCTAGGCACTTTGTCATCCATTTTCTGAATTACAATGACTACAGGGTCATCCTTCACCTTAGCAGGGGTATCTGTGAGAGAAGCCCTAGACTATAACAACTTATTTATGGAAAGGAAAGCCATGGTACTGGTGAACAGGTGGATAAGGGAGGCCAGCCTGATTTGTCAGCTAGATTTTCCTGTCACTATGCATGTAATTTATATGGACAAGACCTGTTCCTATGATTTACTATTGGAAGCAGCTGCATTCTTAAATGGAATAACTCGGGGTCAACAAGGCATGGCCATTCTTCAAAATATGCATGGAGTTGGGGGGGGGGGGTATGCAAACGAGAACACATCACACCAATATCCCCAGAGAAGGTCCCGCAAATTGTGAGACAACATGTAGCTGAAATGATGCTGTGGAAACAGGCTGCCTCCTCTTCATACACATCCCCTAAACAGAAACTGTTCTCTTCAGCAGTTGAAACCATCAACTGATATGCAGTGTTGGCAAACACATTGGATCTGGAGGAGGATAGAGCCATTTTTGTTACACTTGAGCTGATTCCAGATGAACTACAATTTATGGACATCTGCAGGACCAGAGATTATTTTGGACGAAGTGGTCATTAAGGCAATGGTGTATGAAGAGACTTTAAAAATGCAGCAGTAATATGTGCACTCCTACCAGTAAATGATACGGGATGTCAGCCTTCGATCTTACACCATCTGTTGGTCTCTGATCATTGATAGAGGAGAATGTTTCCCTCTGTTTTGGGTAGGTAGGAGTTGCATACAGATTTTGTTTTCTTTGCTCGCACAGTGTTGCATGTTTTTATAAACGTACTGTTAACCATTTAATGGGCATGCATAGAGGTCTTATTTCTCAGATCATAGTCTGATGCCTTTCATTCAGGGATGTAACAGCATAGTATAAATGTTTACACTTTCTGAATTACTCCAGTGGTGAATGGATGAGGGGGGTCATGAGCAAGAATTTGATTAGGAGGGCAGTGATTAATGAGACAGTGTCTTCAGTAAGGCTGAACAAAGAATACTAAGCTTAAGTTTCGATTATCTGATGGGACACAGTCTATGTAAATATTTACACTTCCAACAAGGTTAAGGTACGTGTGCTATTTAACATTTCAAAGGTTATACATGTACATTATTACAGGGTATAATATCCTAGCTGCATGATGAGTTTGAACATTGAGGTATCCTCAGCCTCTTTCTGAATTTACTTTAAATGCAACATCAATACAGATTATGAGTATTGCTAATGATAGAAATCAATTACTAATCCTACAGTTGGATGACCATGTATGGGGAAAAATGGTACTGAGGCACATACTGAATTTAGATGCATGCCATGGAATGTGGGAGGACTAAATACAGGGAACAAATCGGTTGCTAGTATAAGAGTTTTTAAAGAAAATGCACATGTAGTTTTCCCTCCACAAGGCAAAATTAAAGAAGCATAATTCTGGTAGTTTAAGTAAACAATAGAATAACTTTGTAGCTGCCATGAGACAGACTTGGCTAAATCGGGAGTGGCTATCTTAGTTGTTAGAAACATTACATGGCTTCAGGAGAGCATGAAATCAGACACAGTAAGTAGGCAGATAATAGCAGTGGTGGCTGATGACTTCAAATTAAAGGGAGGCTGCAGGAGACAGCTGAATGGGTGGGGCCAATAGGAAGGGGTGCAGCCAACTAGAAAGGGCTGGAGCTATGCTCAAAACCACAAAAACTGGGACTTTAATTAAATACGCTGCCCTGAGTGCCAGTGTAGACAAAATGAAGTGTAGAAGAAAAAAAATATTTCAATGCATTGGCTACATGACAGCTTATTTAATATCTAGATGGAAACACAAAGGTTGTGAGGCATGAAAAATAAATTACTTTTAAATACATCACTGGAATGCCAGTCAAAATCAAGTATAAAAAACAAGCAGCACTCAACTCAAACCACTTTTCCTTGCACTGCAGTTCTAATTATAATTTATATTCAGCTTTATAAAATTAAATTAATTTAAAAGTAACATGCTGAAAGTAGCAATCTCTGTGATACCCCCACTTGTAAAAATGTTTCCTATCCAAAAAAAGACCTGCTGCCTGACAACAACTATTTACTTGTTTCATGGGGAATACATGATCAACTAAAAAATGAACAGCAAACAAGAAACAAGTTCAAGATAAATTGATTAAAGGATTACTGCACAGGTTTTGGACCACATATGATAGATGGGCATTCTGTTTAGTTTATGGGTAAAGCCTGCAAAGATGACTGCAAGTCTCCAACAAATGTAATGAGCTTCTGAAAATACTGTAATCCTGTCCTTTATTACAAATACTGTTATATGCATTTCAATACCTAAGACTTATACGTTATTTAGTTATGTAAATATTCTCTGCATGACAACAACAAAAAGGCTTTCAATGTTGGTAATTCTTTAACAGTATGCTTATTAAAGCTTACTTGCATCTTGCAATCTCTGACAAGCTTACCTGATGGTCATTAAATCCTTGCTACTTAAACACAGAGCAACAGGGCACTGCGACAGCATGCATTTTCTGAATAAGAAGCATAAATCAACAGTATAAAAATATGAAAGAAAACCAGAACATTCTGCAATATCAAGGACACATGAAAAGCCACTGTTGTACTTGTGTCTACCTTGGATAGGGGAATACGCTGCATACTTACACTGCATAACTGCTCTTTGCCTTGCTTGGATGCATCCAGAGTCACTACATGGGGGAGTGGGGTGCAACAAGTATGTCACAATTTGAAATGTCTCTAGCTGATGGTGATGGTTCTGACACTCATACCTCAGAGCAAGAAATCTGGACAAAGCCATACATAGAAGTAGGACACAGGCCCAAAAATAAGGACACTTTTTAAATATTGCTCTTATAAACTTAGAAAGATAATAGAATAGTAGTAGGTCTTGCATTAGTATGAATTTTCTGAAGGGTATGAAACCTGAAACTCAAATGTCTGCCATTATTTTCTAACTTTAATCTTTAATGATTGGTCACTAATTTGCCAGAAAACCACAATTTTATGAAAAAAAGACCAAAAATGTGATGCAAAAATATAAAATTGCCACACAATACAGCTGGGAACCTGTCAAAGAAGGGATGCGTTTATAATATTAGTACTGTTAACTTGAGCAGCTTACAAAATAAGAGAACCTATATGCATTTCTGAAATAAAAGTAACCTATACTTCTGATCTTTACAGTTATTTATAATTGTAAACCCTCCACATTTTCTTCCAAAATTGTCATTTTGTGGAGGGATTATTAGGGGGGAGAGCAACATTTTGAGCCAAAATTGGGGACAGTTGAGAGGTTTGGATATTCCTAATTCTATAAAGTGATTTATTTGCACGTACCTCTCAACCTCTTAATGCAGGAAATCTGGACAAGGCCAAATATATTGGGGAAACATACAAACAGTTCTAAAAATTGCTCTTGTATAAACTTAAGACAGTTGATAGAACAACAAGTCTTTCTTTTGCATGCATTTTTCTGAAGGTTATGACATCTGAAACTCAATGTCTGTCATCATTTAGTGACTTCATTCCTAAATGATTTGCCAGAAAACCACTAATTTTATGAGGAACGAACCAAAAATAAGAAGCAAAAATCTATTCATTCTGCAAAAAGGACAGTTAAGAGGTATAGTTCAGCCAGGGCTGTCTGAGTTTGCTGCTCTTCCCCCCTCACAAAATCATGGTTGAATGGAGCCTCCCCTCTGCTGCCATTCCAATGTCTCATTCCTTGGTTATTTTACCCTATTTACCATAAAAACTGCAATGTGCATACTGCTTTACTTCTGCAATGACCTGGATTTAATTTGAAAGTTTTATTTTGCATTTTACAGCACAAACACCAATAGATATCTGCTAAACAAAGCAATGCAGTCTCACAATGAAAATAGACTTAGCATTAAAACTTCTCTGGCCTTGAAACTCAAATTCATTTAAATAGCACTGAAACCCACATTCAAAGAAAATACATTTTGCCAGTGGCAGATAAAGATCAACTTTGGGTGGTTTTCAAATCATAGGCCCCTTGCACACGAAATATACACCTGCTCTTTGATGCACCTTCCTGATTGTATTCAATTGTATTCCTTGTACAATACAGTACAGTTGTTAGAGGGCATTTTAAATTTTTTTTGAACATTTTTCCAGTAAACAATGAAACAAAATGCATCTACCAAGAATGACAAAACTGCCCATTTCAGAACATTTCCATCATAAAAGTCTACTCAAACTTCTACAGTCCACCAGTATCAGTAAATATGCACAATCTCTGAAGAAGTAAAAGTAATCTAATAAATCCACATCATAGAAACCTGTAACTAATGAAGAGGTTGCTGCTAGCAAACAACTTTAGATTTCATTGTTTCATCTACAAATAAAGTGCCTCTTGCCCTTGAGGAATAAATTGCCTATGTTGCATTAAAAAAATGATAAGCTAGTAATATTGCAATGAGAAATGGATGGTAAACTGATAATATGTTCATAGCTACTAGGTATCTCTGCCAAAAAGGACTGCAGCATCCAACCCCTTTACAACACAGTACAGTATCAATAATGTATCTCCCTACTGTGGGAGTAGAACCCATAGCCTTCTGCATCAAAAGCAAGTACACTACCTGTTGTGCTATTAACAATGCAAGCAGACTCAGCATAAGCAGCACTAAACTTTTGTTCCCCTGCAGCTCTTGGCTCCTTGTAAAATCTACTCAACACTCAGTTGCATCTCTGAACTTTGCAGCACAAGAAATCTGGAAAAAAGACAAAATGTATTAGGGGGGACAAAACCCCAAAAACCAGGGACACATTTTAAACATTGCTTATATAATGTTGGAAAGTTGCTAGAATAAAATGCTGTGTTGCCACCATACATTTCACTGCCAAGTCTTGAACCCAGGACCCTGTGCAAAATGGCTACCATTTAGTGAATTCAGTTCTCACTATAGTTGTCAACCTCTTAGTACAAAACACCTAAACAAAGCAAATAATGGGGGAATACAGCCCCCAAACATATTCAATGAATTCAGTTCTCACCATAGCTCTCAACCTTAGCATAAAAAACCTGGACGAAACCAATAATGGGGGAATACAGTCCCAAAAATAGAGACAAATTTCAAATATCCATCTTATAAACTTAGACAATTGCTAGAATAAAAGGTTTTGTGCTACCATGTACTTTCTGAAGAATATGAAGTCTGAATTTCAAATACCTGTTATTTTTATTTAACATTTGTTAACCAGGAAAGTCTGACTGGGAACAAAAGCCAATTTTCAGCAGAGGCCCAGGGAGAAACACTCAGACACATGTCTTTGTAAGATAGGAGGACATGCAGACTCCACACAGAAGGCACCACAGCCAAGAATCAAACCAGACAACCTGTAGCTGTCAGGCAACAATGCTACCACTGCACTACTGACTGCACAAGGAAACAAAAATACAGAAACCACAGATTTTAAGAGGAACAGAACAAATATGAGACAAAAATCTGCACATTTTTTACAAATGGTGGAGGGTAGGGAATTCAGGCCCTTGCCACCTGCACCCAGGTTATAGGGTTCAAGCCTGAGGTAGTCTCTACCCACCACCATGTGTTCTCTTTACCCACCAGTATATAGCAACTGGGGCATTTCACACACACACACACACACACACACACACACACACACACACACACACACACACACACACACTGAATTCAGTCCCATTCAAAGCTAACGGCTAAAGACAGTACCTGAATTCAGTGAGTCAGTCCTATTCAGTGTTCCAGTATTCTCAGTCCTGCCCAGTGCAAGCTAACAGTTGGTTTCCCCATGAGAGGGCTCAAATGTCCTCCCGGCTGGTTTCCCCACATGAGTAGGCTCCAGCCTGCAGATGATGCAGTCCGGAGTTCTTCCGTTCTATGCGGTCATCACCGCAGAGACTTCTGGGCATCTGCAGGGCAGAGATGCCTTTCCCCCTATCCAGACTGCTGACACACCAGTCTGGAGTTCTGTGAGTTCCAGGATCTCCAAGCATGCATGTGCGGAGTTCCGGGACTCAGGCTTATGTTTTGTTTTTTCTTCTTTCTATAGGTGGGGGGGGGGGGGCTGCAGTCCTATAGCACGAGTTGCCCCTGGATAATACCTAGGGTTAAAGTAAATGGTATATTGCTTTCATATAAATGTAAATTTGCCTGTGTCACAAGTGATAAATTAATAAAGGTGTTTAAAAGTAAATTATAACCCCCTCTTCTTAGGTAATTTAACCCCCTCTTCTTAGGTAATTTTCATAGCTCCACATATGGCAACAGCACATCCCTTTATAATTTCTATGAATCTTTGTTAGAAATGGGGGTAACATTGTTACCTCTTACATTAATGGGTGATTTTACTGTAGCTCTGGACCCTATTCTGGATAGGGTAAAGTTTGTATACCTAATAATACAAGGGCACTGTAGGAGTTAACATCTGACCTAAATTTATGTGATTTTTGGCAGGTTTTTCACACTACTGCAACAGACATCCCTTACTTTGCTCCCACATTAATGTAATCAGCAGTCTAGATTGTATTTTTGAAAATATTTATTTGACATCATCACTAGTACAGACCTATGTGACTCTTCCTCTTTCTGATCATAGTTATGTAATGCTGGAAACTAAGGAGATGGGTTTGCTTTTCCCACCCTTGCAGGATACTGGACCATATTTGTTTGACAAGAAAGGACACCGCAGCCAAGTTAAGGGAGGTTACAAAAGTATTTTGGAGGAGACATAAGGTTTGACTGAACACCATTTTTACAAAGTTGGAATTGTTTAAACATTACATAAAATATACACTGAATTTAATAAGAAGGCAAATAAAAAAACTTTACTAAATGGAAATTAATGTTTATGGGGCATGGTTAGTGCAGTTACACTTACCTACAAACAGTCAAAGGTTATGGATGGGAATTTACTAGGACAAATTACAATTCCGAAACAAAAATATAAGGGTATGCAAGTTAACTCTTTTCAGGGAAATTTTGAGAGATCTAAAACTTTCCATTGGACCAAAGGTATGTCCTCTCCTGTGGTATTAGTATACAAACTGGGAGAAAGGAGAAAAAAAATTATTGCCAGCGTACAATACGCTCACTGTGATATTATGAATAATCTTGTTTGCCAGTTGTTTAGGTAAGTGTATGCAGACACTAGAAAACCCTGTCTAGGTGAAAATTAATCCTTTCTAAGGCTTCTGCAGCTATCTGTAGTAGGTGATGATGGAAACAGAAGACCAGGTGCACCTATACAGCTTCAAGTGGTTCCAGAGGTTATAACTTGCTTAGCAGTAGGGAAGATTCCATGTGAAAACAAATTGTCAACAGACTTTTATAAGAAATGTAGCAAAAATATTGTTATTCCTTTTCACAATCTGTTCTCAGTGCCCTACAATTTCTCTTCCACAGTCTAGTCCTTATCGCAGCTACACTTTTATTGTTAAAACCACAAAAAACAATCATCCTATTAGCTATTACCCAGCCTCTCATTTACAGAGCAAAACAAAGATACTGGCTGAAGTATTAGCTAGATGCCTAGAACCCATACTTTTATTATTGGTATATTCTTCACAATAGGGTTTTATAAAAGGCAGGTGGGGGTGGGACTTTCTATAGATCTGGCAGAATGCACTACTGTTAAAATGAAATGCTCAGTCCCCCTGGTCATCCATTTATCTTGACTTGAAAAGAGCATTTGGTGTTTATCCTGGGATTTTTTATGGCAGGCACTTTGCAAATATGGGTTGCCAGAAAGCTATACAAAAATGTACAGAGTCTTGTATCATGGCCCAGAGGGATATGTTACTAATAATAGAACGGAGTAGAAATATGGTGATCTTGCCAAAGTTCTTTTTTTTAGCTAGACATCTTCCCCAGTTTATGGGTAAAAATTACCCAAGCAGGTTTCAAAGGCTGATGGCAGTTCTGTTATGGGAAAGCAAATCTTAACATGTGGCAAGGAGTTTATATGCGCCTTTAAGGAACAGGAGGTGGACTCTCTCCAATCTGTAACGATATGTATATGTTGCAGCATACACACAAGTTTTGCAGACAAGAGCCATCACCTCACACAAGTCTCTTCCCAGCTTATCTTGTTGAGAAAGAGTCGGGGATCCAGGAGGATTGGATAACAAAACCAGCAGAGTGTTCCGTGATGTGCTGGGGATGAAGGAACAGGATATGGTCTGGTAGCGTGACAGCCCATATTTTGGGAGAGCTATATAATGTGGGGATTCTGGACATGGGCTTTTGGGTAGGAATATGGGGCAATTAATCTCATATCATACCAAGAGTGTCAGAGCACCTGGGGAATGCAGACTTTTAGCAATATTTACAACTGAGGGACATTTGTTACAAAGTTATAAGTCTAGCAAAATTAGGTTAGACTTTGAATCACACACTCTCTACATTTGGCAGATTTATCAATACCATTATATAAAGGTATGCTATTTAGCTGTTATGCCAACTTATAAAGGGATGTAGTAAACACTGGAGAACAGTTCAAACTAGGATGGTAAAAAATACGTGTTCTCCTCTTGAACTCTGGCAAGATCACCATATTTTTACTCCATTCTGTTAATAGCAACATATTCCTCTGGGCCATGCTACAAGACTCTGCCCATTTTTGTATAGCTTTATGGCAACCCATATTTGCAAAGTGCCTGCCATAAAAAATCCCAGGATAAAATTTTGTAAAAGACTCTTATGTCCATAGGTATGTACCCTGGCAGCTTTTTCTAGGTTCACATTAATTCATAAACTCCAATGTCCATCACATTCAACACCTAACCATTACTAGCAAATAAGGGCTTGTGTTGGAGATGTCTTAGTCCAAATGTAAACCATTTACATGTTTTATGGAAGTGCTCAAACAGTCAACAGCACTTAGAAAGGATTAGTTATGCAGCGAGCTGGGTGGCTTGCTCCGCACTGTTTAGATTTTGTGAGAATTCTCTTTTGTTGAATTCTACAGTTTTGGAGTAGACTAAAATACTTAATTCAGTCACATGTTCCATTTTGTTTAAATGTTGAAAGAAGGGCCCACCACAGAATGAAAAAGGCAAACATGTTGTTAACGAAATAGAATTTTGTTTAATACCAACATCCACAAGTATTCTGTCTCCTCTGAAGACTTTTGGACTATACTCTTACTTTGTACTGAACGCGGGATATAAGTGGTCACTGTGTGTTTTGTTTGGAGACAAAGTTTTTGAAATGGTTGACTATTCACCCTGAGCTAGTAAAAACAGTTAAGGGGGGGGGGGTTCTATCTTTTCTTTTTGCTGCATTTTTCCCCATGCCTATGTGTTTATATGCCCTTTTCAGACAAGTTCCTCTTCTTCTTCTCTCTTTCATTAATACAAGTTTATCTATGACTAACTTGATAAATAATGCATGGACATTTTTTTTTAAATAATCTTAAATTTTGAAAATCAAAACTATACAAACTTAATTAACCATAAACTTAACAAAAATCTATTTACAAAAGTCCACAACAAAAACTGGCACAATAAACCAAGCCATTAATATTTATCTAAATCAGTTAACTTTTGCCAATATCTATTTTGATGTGTAAAATTAGATGTTTTTATTTTTAATTTAACAGTTCTTTCTTGCAAACATCTTTAGCCAAACAGATAAATTCAGAAAAAGGTAAAGCAGTTTTACATCTCCAGTTTTTTTTTTTTAACTACTTTCCTTGCTATGGCTATGATGGACCAAAATATAGGCACTTGTGATTTAGGAACAGAATCTGGAATTGGAGCATTAAACAAAATCATTGAATTAGCTACATTACATTTACCCATTAACAATGTTTGAGAAACGTTTCTAAACTCAGTGACAGTGTGATGTAACCATTTTGCATTCCAGTGTCTTATGAATCCAGTCTGTGACAGAATCACCATTACATCTCCAGCAATTAATTTTCCCAGGTTTATATATTACTTCAATTTTATAAGGGGTTAAATGAATTGTATCAAGATATTTCTCATTCAAAACTTGTAATTCAGAGTTTTTCAGCTTTATTATTGGGTTTCATGTTTGATTTTAATTTGTGTTAGATTGCAAGGTTTTTAATTCTTTACCCCACTCCTTCATTTTGTATAAATACCAATTTTTAATTCTTCCATACAGATATACTTTTAGTGCAGCCCACAAAACAACTTCTGATAATTCTCTATTACTGTTTATGTCAATAAACTGATTTATTTCAAGAACCAATCTTTAAAATCTTTTATTTTTACTATATAGGCAGGAATATTTTGGCAATTAATGAGATTATTAGGCTTTAAAGAAATAGTAAGCGTTAAAGCATTCTGGTCAAAGAGCATGACGAAATTAATACTTCTTCAGTTTTGGCATACAGACCATATAGACCACTTGAAATAAAATCTATCAATATTATATTGGATGCCAAATCTAAATGAATAATGTGTATAATTAATGGATTTTGCAGATTTTAAATCATATATATATATATATATATATATATATATATATATATATATATATATATATATTACGCATGTTTAAATCGGTAACAAAATGTTTAATGTTTAGCCACTGGTGTTAACTTTGGTTCCCATTCATTGTAGTAGACAAGATACAGTTAAAATCTTCTGCAATTAATTCACCTTTTGTATGCAAAGTAATAGTGTCTAAAGGTTTCTTAATTTTTGCCTCAACTCGAGGTATTCAATGTGTATTCACAAGTGTATAAAGTTGTTTGTTGATGTCTACTACTGCTAATGCCGGCATTCCAATTTTATCAGAATAGGAGTTTATGATTTTAGACACAGATAATGAATTTTCCAAAGTATCAGAGTGCCTCTTCTTGATCTAAAATAAGAGCCCACTAATAGTGAATAATCATTCAACAAGATTCTATCAACATCTTCATTTAGTAAATGTGTTTCCTGTAAAAAAAATATGTGGGCTTTACGTAAATTCAAGTATTCATTTAAACTGCTTCTTTTCAAAGTGCTATTAATACCATTGATATTTAATATAAGGCAGTTATAAAAAGACATGTAAGAAAAAAAATTAAATCTAAAAATTGATGGCTCAGTTTGAAAAATAAATACCAGGTACTAAGAAATAATGCTGTAGACAAATAAAGTAGAACTAATGTTAAACAATTAAGCTTAGAAACATTTAGGTCACCAATTATGGAATGAAAAATTCCTGGTCTGACAATAAAATCATTCAGACCACTCACTAACTAATCCATACCACTACTAAGAAGATTAAACAAATGCTACTACTTCTTAAATATAATGCTGTAATGTTAAAAAAGCTGGAGATTTAAGCTCAGTCTTATAAAAGCATGTCTGACACTTATAAACGAAGCCTAACTTGCATTACTGCAGTAGTAATTTAAAAGGTCACAAATGACATGCCTGGGAGAGACAGTTGTCATAAGATAAATAAAACTTCACAGATTTCCACCCCACCCCTCCCATAACTTGCTTTAACAGAATTAATTAGGACAAATAACATTTGTCATTATGTGCTTCTCTAAAAGGTATAAGTGCTTTTATTCTAAGCAAGGCTTAGGTGTGTAAGAAGCAATTAGTTATAACGGTCTTGCACTGTACTACCTTTAGAGAAAAAAAGGGGAAGGTGGAAGGGGACAACCTAAAGATTGCCCTTTATATAAAAAGAAAAAAATAATAAATCTGTAAGAACAGACTCCAATCTCAGGATATTTGTGTATGTAAAATTCTAATGTTTCATTTCTATTGACCACAATGCAAACAAAGCAATACGTTATAAGCAGACACACTAAAAGAATGCATTAGAGATATCTGAAAATGACCTGTCTATAGTTGCAGAACATAATATACAACCTCAGGATGTTTTTTATGCATAATAATAGTATATCATTCCCACTGGTTGTAATGCAAACAAAATAGTATGTTATGAGCAGCTATATCAAAAGAAACACCAGATTCATTTTAAAATAACATCTCTATAGTAACAGAATGCAATCCCCAATCTCAGAATACTGGTACAAGCAAAATTATAATGCTTCACTTCCACTTACTGCAATGGAAACAAAGTATTGTTATTTTAGAAGCAGCTACAGCTGGTGAAAACAGTATTTACCTATCAAAATGATATCGTAATAAAATATTAATTATTATACCATTTTTAATATAAGAGGAGTTGCTTTTCCATTTTAAAACTCAGAACTTGTAAGAGAAAATTGTCTGAATTTCAAATAAAGGCTTCAATGTAACAAATAACCAGTAGAACTTTTAAATTGTACATCTTCTCTGTTTTCTGCTCGTTTGAGTATTCTATTGGTTTTACTTCTTGCTCAGAGCCAGGTCAAAGTTCACAATGTTCCTTCTTGCTCACAAAATGCACCAGAAGAGAGAGTACTAGCTACTTCTTCATTCAGAAAGGCTTGAGCTATTAATATTGCATTCTTTTGAAGTTGTTTATGTTACAAGTAGGAAAACAGATAGAAAGAAGACTCAACTACTTAACAAATGGCTTCCAATTGCGTTATTTATGAATGATGAAAAAAGCCATTAAGCAAGATTTAAAAAACTAATGGATTGGATTACAGTTTAATATGTCAGTGAGCCTTCAACACAGTCCACAAACCAAACTAAATTCCTCTACACCACTCTCATCGCGAGTGCAAAGCAAAAAATATAAAAGTAAGAAAACTAAAAAATTGACTGCCCCAAGCTTTGTTATGTTCTCTTCATCAATTTATTCCAATAATAAGTAAAAATATACCATAAAAATAAAGCTTCATTAATCAGTGACATTGCTTTTAAGTCCAAGAAAGTCCTTGTAAACACAAAGCCACCACTATAGTTCTTTGAAAAAGTCTCTGACACTTTGCTTTTACAAGAATTGCTTTGGACTTTGGACTTACACTACAAACATTTTTCACCTGCTTTTAAAAGAACTGCTCTGGTGTTTTTAAGAAACAATAACACTGACTACTCTGGATTACTGGTGGTTCTGTGTTTACAAGAACTCACTTGGACTTAAAAGCAACATCACTGATCAATGGAGACTTGTTTTTATGGTATGTTTTTACTTGTTATTGCAATAAATTGATGAAGAGAATATAACAAATCTTGGGGGACTCATGTTTTTGTTTCCTTGCTTGGTTGGTCTGGGTTTGCAGTAATGTTTTTTTTTTTTTTTTGTGAATAAAGAAAAAATATTCTATTTAAATATTTAAAAGCATTAAACAAACAATAAAGAAACAGAGTCATAAAATGTATTCTAAGAATAGTAAGATATAACAATTGGTTAACAAGACAGGGGCTTTTTTTTTGCATAAATTACCATTTTGACTGTTGCCTTATTTTTATTTTTCCCCCTTTTAAAAGAAAAATAAAAAGTATTACTGACTAGAAGTGAAGGTAATGACATCATAAACATATTACCTTCTACTGATACCTTTATTTATATAGTTAAAATAGAGATAGAATATTGAATAGTAATAAGTTATGGCTAATAAAAGGAAAAGAAAAAACACTGCAATAATACTGATGACAAGGGAAAAAAAAAACATTTACCTTTTCCATGTTTTGAAGATAAAATTTTAAAACTGACAATAGAGATTATCAAGCTCATTAAATAATGATACCATTACTTTTCTTTCATTTTTTTTTGTGTTCTTTTCTTTAGGAGTCCAGCCATTCCTTGTTGCTTTTCTCTTTAAACTGGTAAGAGACTAGTGCATGCTTTCAGATTTGTCTAACAACTTAACTTTTGTGCAAATTGTAAGACATCTTCTAGTGTATTTTTGTCCTTCGGGTATTAAAACAAAAAACTAATTTTGGCAGGGGAAATTAATAGGGTTTTAATATCCAGTTTCTTCAAACTCTTTATAAATGGAACACATGCTTTTCTTTTAGTCATAAATGAAGTGTAGTCATTATCAAACCTGATGATATTGTCTTTTATTTTTATTAGAAAATTAGCTCTAGCTGATTTCAGCATCAAAAAAACAAAATATATTGGCTAGAAAGGAACTTAATAATTCTAGATCTGGAAACAGGAATTTTTTTTTTTTTCAGTGATGAAGTTGAAAGGGATCTATGAGCTCTCTCAATACCAAAAAACAGGGCCTCTGGCAAGTTAAAAGGTTTTAGTAACCAATTATTTAGGAATTGTAACATATTGTCCCCTTCTTCTTTCTCTGGAATTCCAAATATCCTGATGTTGCTTTTCTAGATCTACTCTATATATCTACTTTCTCCAACAACAAAGTATTTTGTTTTAAAATAAATGATGTATGTTTTTTTCATTTTTTGCCATTCCCCCATCTAAGTCATGTACTGCATCGTCTGTTGGAGAGATCTGTACAGACTGTTGTTTTAAGACTTCATTTAACATATCCATCTGTTTTCTGCAGTCTTGTTTTATGTAGTCCATCTTAGTTTCAAGTTTATCTAGTTTAATAGAAAGTTCCTGGATACTGCCCACAATAGTTTGTAAGTTTTTTTTTCACTGAGTTTTCCTGAAGGTTCATTTTTGAATGGTTCATTTGGTTTAAGCAGTCAGCAATATTAGAAGACTCAGATTGTATAAGAAAATACATTTTTTACTGAAATTATATAATAAAATCCTGTCTAACAGAATAAAAGGAAGCAGAGCAAAAACTTTGTGCTGCTAGATGATCATCGTCTTGGCCACACCCCTCTGCGGGCATTTTATGGTGGTAGTTTTGTCAGTTATGCCAAAAGTTGTGCACAACATGCTGTCTGCAATAAAATGATGCATAAAAATAACAGATATGAATTAAATATCTGGGAAGTTCACAAGTTGTCTGTTACTAGACGATGTTTACATATTTAACAGCTAGGCAGAAACTGTCAATTACATTTCCACATTAATGGTAGAACAGGTAAAGTTATGGTAATCTTCACAAATGATTCAATGTTTTGTCTTAGTAAATTCAAAGCTATTGAACATTATGCTTTAATTCAATTTAACAAAAAGGTATTACAATATCATTATGACTCAGTTTTCTATCTACAAAGGAAAGCCAAAAGCAATTTTCAAAATGTTCACTAACTCAGTGCCAATTTTCTGAAAATGCATGTACTCAGAAAGCAGTAGGGTAACAAAAGTATTTTTTGCAAGGGAAGGCAAGCCCCCCCTGCACTTCCTGATATGGAGGCTCTGCAGCCACATGACTAACTCTAAAAATACTGCCACTAAGGTGGTACTGACCCAGAGAAAGTATATTTAGAAACAAAGTCTGTATTTCAATGTGTCAAATTCAAATGCACACACAAGAGTTAAGGTGTAAGCAACTGATCTGTGAGTAATTGAGTGATAAAGTGAAGAACTATCCTAAGCCTCGTTATTACCGTTAATTATTTTATATTGAATGCATGCATGCCAGGCAATCTAGGAGCACCTTCATTTGCACAGAGGGATAAGGCTTGGAATATAACTCAAGCAGCTCCACTGGCACAATGGGATACGGCTCGGATGATAGCTCAAGTAGTATCACTGGCACAAAAGGATAAGGATTGGACTATAACTTGGGTAGTTCCACTGGCACAGGGGAATTAGGCTCAAACTATAACTCAAGCAGCTCCACTGAATCAGAAGGCTAAGACTTGGATTATAACTCAAGTAGCTGCACTGGCACAGAGGGATAAGGCTCTGTCTATAACTTGGGCAGCTCCACTGGTACACAGGGATATGGGCTGGCACTATAATGAGGGCAGTTCTCCTGGCACAGAAGGTTAAGGCTCAGACTATAACTCAGGCAGCTCCACTGGTACAGAGGAATATGTCTGACACTATAATGGGGACAGTTCTCCTGGCACAGCGGGATAAGGCTTGGACTATAACTCAAGCAGCTACATTGGCATAGTGGGATAAGGCTCATATTATAACTCAGGTAGTACCACAGACACAAAAGGATAAGGCTTGGACTATAACTTGTGTAAATCCACTGGCACAGAGGGATAAAACTCTGACTATAACTGATGCAGCTCCATTGGCAATTTTTATAGTAATAGTTGATTCTGTACTCAGCACCTCATTTCAGCAACATCAGGCATTAGTGAGAAATCCAGTTAGATACCAATAGTTTCATCTTTATGCTGTAATACCTTTCACATAAATGCACAACTGGTTGGCCTTGTGCCTCACACTGCTACTCAGCCAATAAAGATACCGTCTCCTGCATCATTTGCAGTAACAGTATGTGTACTATAACAGGAAATGTCACGCAGCTGCACAGTAACATTCCATTCATGTATGACACGTGGGAAAGATGCCAGATCACTGCATAGCTGACAAAAGCATTTATGTGCCACCATGATAAGGGATGTAGAGTTAAGGGTTAGGCAATAAGGAAAGTGTGATATGGAAGCATTAATCTACATAAGTACTTTATTCAGACTTGTATAGTATGACGCACAGACTGAATGAATGGAACTCGGCTTATCTTTATGAAGCGCTATGTGATAACATCTGCCTCTCAACAGCGCTATCATTTAAGGCAACTTATTACTCCTAACCAAACTGAAAAACACATTATTCTTTGTTGGAGGTAAAATGGTATTGGCAAGCAACTAATGCATTTAACTAAGTATTTTGATAATTTTTATCTTTTATTTTTATCTTTTTTAGTCTCAAAAAAAAAAAAAGACTGAGTATCGCAGAATTGTGTTCTCTTTAGTCTAACTGCAGACTAGGTGCAGGAAGCATTTCTTGGGTTTCTGTTTGATCTTGCACTGCTCCCACCATGACTAGAATGACAGACTGCTATACATTAATAATAAAGTGAAAACAACAACACATAATAATAAAGTCATGTAAATGACTAATTTACCCCTAGTTTTGCACCTATTTCCCCAAGTCCCTAATGGATAGGGACAGCCTTTGAATGCCTGATGACTACAAGCTTATACTGCAACCATAAACTTATTTTGGGTATTAACACATGTCAGCAATATTTTGTTAAACTTGGACTAAGCCTCACTAGATTAAAATGGCTTTTGTAATGACCCACCTATAACATTTGTACAATTACTGAAATCACTTGAACAGATGTATGATGAAAAAATACAGCCATTTCTCCAAATAAAACTTGACATTAAGTGTCAGGCTGTTCATGGGAATTCAGTCATTTTTTTCCAAATTATACAAATAATATAAAACCATTTAGACAATTTGTCTAAAGTAACACCCAATGCCCTTTGAGCAACTCAAGTATCTTTACAGCATTTGTGCAAATTCTCTCAGCACTTACATTTTGTATGTTGTACTAGTTTTACATTACAGTAGTTAAGACTTTGAACTGTAAAGGAGGTCTGCATATGAATACCACTTTTAGTACATACATTTTCATGCCCAAGAAGGAATTATCAGCAGTCTCTTTGCAAAGCAATTATGGAAAGTTTGAGAGTGGTATTTAAGGAATGTGGAATAACAAGACTGTATTTAATAATTTTTCAGTAAATTAATTCATTAAATTGCTTGTGTGATTCTCAATACACAGAAGTATAGGGCTAGGGTACACTTCTGCATATTATACATTTGTTTACATCATCACACTGAAAAAAGATGAATGTCAGCAAAAAACTACAAAATGTCAACAAGAAGCTCAAAGTGGCCTTCAGTTATGAGAAAAATTAATACATCTTTATGGAGTTTTCATAAAATTATTTTATGAAAATATAACAGATAAATTTGCTACCCTTGATCTGCTTAAACTTAATGTTTTGATTTTTCAGAAACATTAAAGAGTGGTCTTTCATTTCGCTTGTATCCCAAGACTGTTTTATTTTGTTTTTTTTTTTTCAACATGTCTGTTTAGCTCATCTCCAAAAAGGAGGGTGATAGATTACTAGCTAGCTCAGATTAAGACTACCTTGGGCTCTGGATGGTTTACAGACCACATCCTCTCTCCACACTTTTGTGGAGGGAGAATGTACACATGCAATTATTTATTTGGATTCATCTTCCTAATTTAAGACCATAGGAACTGATGTCATTATAATCCACCAATGTCCATACCTGTCTGTTACAAGCACTTGATTGTGTACATCACTAATGCCCAATTGAAATTATAAAAAATAATTTAATGCAGTATTCCAACATCATGCATTACAGAAATGCATGCTAGTTAGGCAAAGCGAGACTAATGATCATTTAACTTTATTAAGATTGTGTGGTAAGCTGTTCTGATCTACAGACAGCCTCCTATACTCAGAGGTCATAGCCCATGTGTACAACCCAAGTATCAGAATGTTGTAAAAATAATAATTATGAACACAATAATGCATTTCTGGGTTGTTTCACACAAGCACATAGTAGCCTAGGTATTCCAACTTATTTCACATAAATGCACACCTGTCCTGCAAAGCTAGTGTTTTAACTTATCTGACAAACAGAAAGTAAGTTATTTTCATACAAAGACACTCCACACCCACCCAGCAGTTATAGCCACTTTCCCATATACACCTCATATGACTGTAGTAAAAATACCTCTCAAGCTCTTAGAATAAGAATCAGGAAAAGCCACAATATGATAGTGCACTTCATTATGAAATGTTCACTTAACTTGTGGCTATGTGGAAACTTTTACTATAGTCACAGTAACACAGTTATAAGGTCTGAGGCCATAATATTCAGTGATAAAGCCCAAAAATACATAGTATGGGAGCACCTATCTGATATACAAGTAAGCAAACAGATACTGCCAACTATCCTACTTGCCAGCACTGGAAGGAAATCTCCATTACAATACTGAAAAAAGTTGGCAGTGTAACCCTGCAAAAGATATTTAAGGAAGGAAAGAAATAAAAGGAAATAAAGAGGAAAGGAAACCTGAAAAATGTTTGAAATGGTTAAATGAAAGGGCATAACTCTGTAAGTGCATAAGGGCAACACAGAAGGTCACACTCAATCATGAGTCGAAACAAAGAGAATTCATTCATGGTTTATGTTCATGAAAATAAGTAATTTGTTGCAATCATCTTACTGAAAGGGTCTGCAAGCTACATCTAAATAACTAAACCTATGGGAAGGGCAATGTGCAGATCTGAACTGCTATCCTTCCAACAAAGCTGATAACTTGCAGACTACACCACAGAAGTGCCAGCAGACAGTCACCGTTAAGAGTAACTTCTTTTCACTGCCAGAATGGCTGTATAATAAAAAAGCATGTCTACCATGCCTGTGTCAGTTATGATATTGTGACGGATGTTCTTCTCCACAGCCTCATTAAGTAGGCAAGTCATTGGGTTCTGTCTGCCATCATGTAGATCACAGCATATGCTTTCATTGTTATAGAGGTAGTCATAATATATGTCTTTGGGCATCCCCTGAAATCTGACTGCACACTTGTTCCAAGCATAAATGCTGCAGTCACAGAAAACAGATATGCAGTACAGTATATGTTTCCTACAGTCATAGCCTTTGAGTCTTTTGCATAGGCAAACTATGCATATGATAAATGTCCTAGATGTACAAAACAAGTACAGAAGATTTTCAAACCCTCAGGACAAATTCTGACCGCTCTGTCTGGAATATGCTATTACTGAACCACACACAGGAACAGTCTCCATTGTAGATACACACCATATGAACGTTTCAATTCATATTTGCCATTAAAATAGTTACAGCTGTGCTGCACACGTTCCATTCTTGTAAAAGTACATTTTCCCCTGTATAATGAAAAATCACACTAACTGTAATGGAGACAAAATAATAAAATGCACTTTAAGTGTAATACTTCAATAGGTGTACAGCATACCAACTAAAACTATTCTGAAAGGATGGCAATTACAGGTCAGGTTGTGTGCAGATAATGAGTTGCAATACTTCATTTGTCAAGATGTAAGGGGCACTTCAATTACAAAAACACATGAAAAAGCACTTGTGTGTAAATGCTTGTATGTTATATTATTTTATAATAAAGTCATTTGAAGTCCACGGGATCCTTGTGATCCTTTTTTGTGTGCTTTGCTAGTGAATTATTTTTCTGGCTCAGAAGATACACACTTTAGTTGCTAGTTTGCTGCTTGGTTGGACATTTCAAGTATTTAAATGAAATAAATTTGAAGCCACCTTTCAACAAGCTAAAAAATAATGATACAAAGATCTTTATCTATTATCAATGATTTCCCAAGTTGTGAACATCTGTTATGTGCCAATTTGAAATTACAGAGATAAAATATTTTGCATCATCAACCCCTTAAAGTCAACAGGTTTCCTCATCTTACCAAATGTCATCAAACTCAAACTCATCAGGATACTCCCTGAAAATATATGCTATGATGGTTACACCTTTCATCAGGAAATGCTGTATGCATGACAGTGACACATACTCAAGTTATTAGAATGGAAGTTTGGAAGAAGTTTAAGCCTGACCATTAATTCCAAAGCACAAAATACAAAGCTTATCCAATACAAGTAACAAAGAGATAAACACATACATACTAAGTGGTCTTCTCCACACTGCATTATGGTAGTTTGTTGCTAGCTTGCCTGTTTCATACTTGGTAGTGTTGCAGGTCTATACCACAGGTGTGCTTAATACTTTGCATAAAACCACCATAAAACAAGTCATAAATATCTGGCAAGTCATAAGCCTCTCAGAATTAGTAACAATCTACATGAAGTATACCCACTAACTCAGAGCAAGCAAGACAGTCCCCGAGATTCAGAATGCGCCCCACTGCCAGTGGTAGGAGCTGTATCCACAAGGAGCTATTTCAATGAAGTGGGAAAGGGTGATTCAGAAACACATCAGTTGCAATGAGGAAAGTCATCAGTACCAGTTAATTTGCATGTCTCTGAATCTAGAATAACTGCTGCAAATGCAGATCAGCACTTTCCTGTGGCAGTTACTGCTGGTAAGCTCATGGATCGTGTTGTCACAGGCATCCCTGCTGAGTTAGTCTGGCACTTGGCTTAGAGGAATGAGGAGCTCATATGAGCCATTTCCTGTAGTCCAGAGGTACAAGGTTTGATACCCTCAGCTTCCATTGCCTAATTGTGTGACATTGAGCAAATCAC